>NC_090188.1:399616-434616 GCF_024679245.1 Pseudorasbora parva
ACAAACACAAGATCTCGATCGACTGGTAAGAGTTTTAATATAGCGACAGATAATGAAGAGACTGGGTTCAGCCATAACCGGTTAAACACATCCGATCGCGTTATTGGTGTGTGTCGAGTGTGTGTGTGTGTGTGTGTAGACAGAGAGAGAGCGAGACAGACAGACTGTGTGTGTGTGTTTGTGTGTAGACAGAGAGAGAGAGAGAGAGATACAGACAGACAGAGACTGTGTGTCGTGACAGTGTGTGTGTGTGTGTGTGTGTGTAGACAGACAGACCGACAGAGATTGTGTGTGTGTGTGTGTTTGTGTCGAGACAGTGTGTGATTGTGTGAGACAGAGAGAGAGAGAGACAGACAGAGACAGACTGTGTGTGTGTGTTTGTGTGTAGACAGAGAGAGAGAGAGAGAGATACAGACAGACAGAGACTGTGTGTCGTGACAGTGTGTGTGTGTGTGTGTGTGTGTGTTTGTAGACAGACAGACCGACAGAGATTGTGTGTGTGTGTGTGTTTGTGTGTCGAGACAGTGTGTGTGTTTGTGTCGAGACAGTGTGTGATTGTGTGAGACAGAGAGAGAGAGAGACAGACAGACAGAGACAGTGTGTCTCTGTGTGTGTGTGTGTGTGTGTGTGTGTGTGTGTGAGAGAGAGAGAGAGTGTGTTCCTAGTTTAGCAATACTTGCGAGGGCACAAATGTCCTCACTTATATAGTGAAACAAACGTGTGTGTGTGTGTGTGTGTGTGTGATCTCTGAACACCGCTCGTCTCTCCTCACAGGAGTGTGTGTGTGTGTGTGTGTGTGTGATCACTGAACACCGCCCGTCTCTCCTCACAGGTGTGTGTGTGTGATCACTGAACACCGCTCGTCTCTCCTCACAGGAGTGTGTGTGTGTGTGTGTGTGATCACTGAACACCACCCGTCTCTCCTCACTGGAGTGTGTGTGTGTGTGTGTGTGTGTGTGTGTGTGTGTGTGTGTGTGTGTGTGTGTGTGTGTGTGTGTGTGTGTGTGTGTGTGTGTGTGTGTGAGATCACTGAACACCGCTCGTCTCTCCTCACAGGAGTGTGTGTGTGTGTGTGTGTGTGTGTGTGTGTGATCACTGAACACCGCTCGTCTCTCCTCACAGAAGTGTGTGTGTGTGTGTGTGTGATCACTGAACACCGCCCGTCTCTCCTCACTGGAGTGTGTGTGTGTGTGTGATCACTGAACACCGCTCGTCTCTCCTCACAGGAGTGTGTGTGTGTGTGTGTGTGATCACTGAACACCGCCCATCTCTCCTCACTGGAGTGTGTGTGTGTGTGTGTGTGTGTGAGATCACTGAACACCGCTCGTCTCTCCTCACAGGAGTGTGTGTGTGTGTGTGTGTGTGTGTGATCACTGAACACCGCTCGTCTCTCCTCACAGGAGTGTGTGTGTGTGAGTGATCACTGAACACCGCCCGTCTCTCCTCACAGGTGTGTGTGTGTGTGTGTGTGTGTGTGTGTGTGTGATCACTGAACACCGCCCGTCTCTCCTCACAGGAGTGTGTGTGTGTGTGTGTGATCACTGAACACCGCCCGTCTCTCCTCACAGGAGTGTGTGTGTGTGTGTGTGTGTGTGTGTGTGATCACTGAACACCGCCCGTCTCTCCTCACAGGAGTGTGTGTGTGATCACTGAACACCGCCCGTCTCTCCTCACAGGAGTGTGTGTGTGATCACTGAACACCGCCCGTCTCTCCTCACAGGAGTGTGTGTGTGTGTGTGTGTGATCACTGAACACCGCTCGTCTCTCCTCACAGGAGTGTGTGTGTGTGTGTGTGTGTGTGTGTGTGTGTGTGTGTGTGTGTGTGTGTGATCACTGAACACCGCTCGTCTCTCCTCACAGGAGTGTGTGTGTGCCGCTGGAATCATGGGCCGGATCTTCTTGGATCACATCGGTGGGACTCGTCTGTTCTCCTGCGCTAACTGTGACACGATCCTGACGAACCGCTCCGAGCTGATCTCCACACGCTTCACTGGAGCCACAGGGAGAGCCTTCCTCTTCAACAAGGTACGATACACACACACACACACACACACACACACACACACACACACACACACACACATATACAGTGAGGAAAATAAGTATTTGAACACCTGTCTATCCGCTAGAGTTCTGACCCTCAGAGACCTGTTAGTCTGCCTTTAACATGTCCACCTCCACTCCATTTATTATCCTACATTAGATGCTCCTGTCTGAGGCCGTTAGCTGATAAAGACACCTGTCCACACCATACAATCAGCAAGAGTCCAACTACTGACATGACCAAGACCAAAGAGCTGTCCAGAGACACGAGACACACACTCACACACCTCCACAAGGCTGGAGAGAGCTCCGGGGAAATGGCCAAGCAGCTCGGTGAAGAAAGGTCCACTGCTGGAGCAATCATTAGAAAATGGAAGAAGCTAAACATGACTGTCAATCTCCCTCAGACTGGGGCTCCAGATCTCACCTCGTGGGTCTCAATGATCCTAAGGTGAGAAATCAGCCCAGACTACACGGAGGAGCTGACCAATGACCTGAAGAGCTGGGACCACCGTTTCCAAGGTTACTGCTGGTAATACACTCAGACGTCACGGTTTGAAATCATGCATGGCCTGAAGGTTCTCCTTAAACCAGCTCATGTCCAGGCCCGTCTTAAAGCTACACCGTGTAACTTTAGTTTATTCTTAGCTAAAATCATTTAGTTCTTTTAAAGCTATATGTGGTCATTAATGTATATTTACTTAATTCTGGTAAGTTTATAATCTGCCGTTGGAAACCCATACGGGTGAGGGGTTCGAGTGCCGGCCGCCATGTTGCTCCTCCATCTTGAAAGTACAGTAGCCACAGAGGGACATACCCGTAAACTCAAGCTTCGCCTTTCGCGTTTAACACTCGATGGCACTCATGGACGAGGTCGAACTGGAAGCATGTTAATCTTGGACTAAATCAGCCACCGTAGGAGTTAAAACGAAATCAGAATTGAGAGGAACAGAAACTAATATTCCCTGGATGGTCATAAACCTTTACACCGCTAGATGGGGAATATCTCACAGGGGAGCTTTAAGTTTGCCGATGACCATTTGGATGATCCAGAGGAGTCATGGGAGAAAGTCATGTGGTCAGATGAAACCAAAATAGAATTTTTTGGTCATAATTCCACTAAACGTGTTTGGAGGAAGAAGAATGATGAGTACCATCCCAAGAACACCATCCCTACTGTGAGGCATGGGGGCGGCAGCATCATGCTGTGGGGGTGTTTTTCTGCACATGGGACAGGGTGACTGCACTGTATAAAGGAGAGGAGGACCGGGGCCATGTGTTGTGAGATTTTGGGGAACAACCTCCTTCCCTCAGTTAGAGCATTGAAGATGGGTCGAGGCTGGGTCTTCCGACATGACAGTGACCCGAAGCACAGCCAGGATAACCAAGGAGTGGCTCTGTCAGAAGCATATCAAGGTTCTGGCGTGGCTTAGCCAGTCTCCAGACCTAAACCCAATAGAGGATCTTTGGAGGAGCTCAAACTCTGTGTTTCTCAGCGACACGCCAGAAACCTGACGGATCTAGAGGAGATCTGTGTGGAGGAGTGGGCCAGAAACCTGACGGATCTAGAGGAGATCTGTGTGGAGGAGTGGGCCAGAAACCTGACGGATCTAGAGGAGATCTGTGTGGAGGAGTGGGCCAGAAACCTGACGGATCTAGAGGAGATCTGTGTGGAGGAGTGGGCCAGAAACCTGACGGATCTAGAGGAGATCTGTGTGGAGGAGTGGGCCAGAAACCTGACGGATCTAGAGGAGATCTGTGTGGAGGAGTGGGCCAGAAACCTGACGGATCTAGAGGAGATCTGTGTGGAGGAGTGGGCCAGAAACCTGACGGATCTAGAGGAGATCTGTGTGGAGGAGTGGGCCAGAAACCTGACGGATCTAGAGGAGATCTGTGCGGAGGAGTGGGCCAGAAACCTGACGGATCTAGAGGAGATCTGTGTGGAGGAGTGGGCCAGAATCCCTCCTGCAGTGCAAACCTGCTGAAGAACTACAGCAAACGCTTGAGCTCTGGAAACGCAAACAAAGGCTACTCGACCAAATATTAACACTGATTTTCTCAGGTGTTCAAATACTTATTTTCCTCAATGTGTGTGTATACACACACACACACACACACTCACTCACTCACTCACTCACTCACAGACACACTCAATCTCTTTCACACACTCATGAGTGTGCTTTATCTGTAATATTTAGCTGAGTCAAGAATCAAATTTGCAGCATCAACACAGAAAAGATCTGTCTGACTGTGTGTGTGTGTGTGCAGGTGGTGAACCTGCAGTACAGTGAGGTGCAGGACCGTGTGATGCTGACGGGCCGGCACATGGTGCGAGATGTGAGCTGTAAGAACTGCAACAGTAAGCTGGGCTGGATCTACGAGTTCGCCACGGAGGACAGTCAGAGATATAAAGAGGGCCGAGTGATCCTGGAGCGGGCGCTGGTGCGGGAGAGCGAAGGGTTCGAGGAGCACGTGCCCTCAGACGCCTCCTGAGCCCCGCCGCTGACCTCTGACCCGCTGACCTCTGGACAACACAACACTTCACATAGAGTTACCAATAAACACACATTCAACGCTGACAAATCTCTGCTTTAATTCAGTGACGAGGCCGTCGGACGTGATTACTCCCATAATCACCCAGAGAGAGAGAGAGAGAGAGAGAGAGAGTGTGTGTGTGTGAGAGAGAGAGAGAGTGTGTGTGTGTCTTTTATTGCCATTGTGTATGTGTGGCGCGCTCTGTTATTGCAGCTGTGTGTGTGTGTCTTCAGTTTTATGTGAGCGTTACGCAACACGTTTTGCAGACGAACTGATTAGATTTGTATAATAATGAGTTTCTCTTCATAAAACACTCAGTATGATGACGAAGCACATGATCACACACATTCTCTCGCGCTGACAGGACGGAAACGAATCCGCATCTCAGAGGAGTGTGTGTGTGTGTGTGTGTTGCTTAACGTTCACTGATAAAGAGCTGAAGACGTGACACGAGGAAAGCTCAGCAATAACATGAATACTGCATGCACAGCAGTGTGTGTGTGTGTGTGTGTGTGTGTGTGTGTACAGCTCATTTCTCACTGTCTCTCCTCTTGTCCAGAGATAATGTTGAATGGCTGTAGGCCCTCGGTGGTGTGTGTGTGTGTGTGTGTGTGTCCCTTTCCCTGCAGCCGTGTCCGCTAAACCAACCAGTTCAGAAAGATTTGCAGCGTCTCTGGTTGAACAGGCTTTCTGCTGTCCTTTGACCTCTCAATACATCAGCCGGTGGATCACACCCACTCTTCACACACACACACTCTTCACACACACACTCTTCACACACACTCTTCCCTCTCCCCGTTCCAGCATTCAGAGGAATGCCGCATTTGTTCCCGATGCGATTACTGGCTCGTGTGTGTGATGTGTTTATTGTGTAAAGCTTGAGAAACACTGAGCTGTAAATCTCAGCACATTCCTCAGACGCTTATGGTCGTTTCTCTTCAGTGTTCGCTTGTGATGTAGACGTCCAGCGTTTTCTGCTTCTCTATATCATTAAAGCCTCTTCTGTTCAGCATGTTTGTCTGTGTGGTGTTTCTAATCGTAGTTGAGGTTAGGGCACAACATTTACAACATTAAGGCATCAAAAGTGCTCCAAGGAAGGACCAGTGGAGAACCGGCCACAGGGTCATGGGCGGCCAAGGCTCATTGATGACCGTGGGGAGCGAAGGCTGGCTTCGCAGTTGCCCTTCAGTTTGTTGCGTATGGACCAGTCAGGGTGACCTCTGACCCCTGACCCTGCCGAAAGCACCAACAGTGGCACGTGAGCATCAGAACTGGACCACGGAGCGATGGAAGAAGGTGGCCTGGTCTGAGGAATCACGTGTTCTTCTACATCACGTGGATGGCCGGGTGTGTGTGTGTGTGTGTGTGGCTTACCTGAGGAACACATGGTCCCAGGATGCACTATGGGAAGAAGGCGAGCCGGCGGAGGCAGTGTGATGCTTTGGCCAATGTTCTGCTGGGAAACCTTGGGTCCTCCATCCATGTGGATGTTACTTTGACACGCTCCACCTACCTAAGCATTGCTGAGACCATGTTCAGCCTTTGATGGAAACGGTATTCTGGTGGCTGTGGCTCTTCCAGCAGGATAATGCTCCTGACACAAAGCACAAATGCTTCAGGAATGGTTTGAGGAGCACAACGACCAGTTTGAGGCGTCGACTCGGCCTCCAGATTCCCCAGATCTCAATCCAATCGAGCATCTGTGGGATGAGCTGAACAAACAAGTCCCCACTTACAGGACTTAAAGGATCTGCAGCTAACATCTTGGTGCCAGACATTCAGGAGTCCATCAGAGACGGGTCAGGGGATCAACACTATTGCCTGATTGGTGTGTGTGTGTGTGAGCTCCAGCAGAGGGCAGTGAAGAGATTTATTGTGCACGTTTACGTGGATCATCTTCCGCTCAGTGTGTGCATTAACACAAAGGTTTCATCTTTCATCCGCAGTCATTCAAGCTCAGCGCACGTACACGGAAAAACCTGCTACACACACACACCGCGGATGATGAAACCCATGCGAATCCTCCTCACACACACACACACACACACACACACAGATAAACAGAACATATCAGTGTGTAGTAAACGGCGTCTGACTCCGCGATGCCTCGGCTGAGAGCCCTTCCCATCGCTTGATGACTGAGTTCAGTCACATTAACTCTGAGAGTTATTTAGAGTTTCCTGTTCTCAGCTCTGGTATATTTTAACTGAGTCTCATGGTTTTGAGTTGTGTGAACTCATTTCCTTTAGTTTGCTTTAATGCTAAATGAAGTGTTATATAATGCTGTTTTGAGCAAGATTAGCGCTAGGGGAGATTTAGTAGCGATGAATGTTTCGTTGTGCTAGTTTAGGAGCGTTTCTGATGATGTGTGTGAGCTGCATGTTGCTGTTAACATGTTAAGGCGTTTTCTGGTTTGGTTTGTTAAAGCTAGGACAGTATTTATGTTTCGATAACCTGATCATTTTCAGTTAAAGGCACAGTATGTAAGTATGCAGAACAGGGGCGTGTCTTAACTCTTGAGTGGGCGGAGCGTTTAATCAGCCGTGAACGCTTATGCTTCTTTCATTCGTGTGTGTGTGTGTGTGTGTGTGTGTGTGTGTGTGACAGCGCTGTTTTATCCCATCACACACATGTGAGTGTGTTAAAGTGATGTTATAACACTACTCTGAGCCGCTTGTTGACACTGCGGTGAGCGAGATCATATTAGGCGGTAACACACGGCACTGAGCGGTAAATCAACAACAGCAGATTAAACAATAAGACTAACGGTGCTGAGCTGGAGGACAATCATTAGTTTCATCAATGATCCAAACAGTGTCTAACACATCAGATATTAAAGCGGCAATAGTGTTGCCATGGTTACTACACAATAACACCGGATGATGATGTCACTGATAGGCAACCCACACACACACAAACCTGTCCTGGTTACAGGCACTGGATTTAAACATTTTTGGAGACATTTGGGATAATACAGTCAACACAACTGATAAAACACTGATCATCTGACTCATGTCTGCAAGAATTTGTAATAAAGTTGAATAATGCATGCATGTGTGTGTGTGTGTGTGTGTGTGTGTGTGTGTGTGTGTGTGTGTGTGATGGGTTGGTTTAGGGGGAGGGGCAGTGTAAGGGGATAGAAAATACGTTTTGTGCAGTATATAAAAGCCTATTGCCACATTTCACAAAAACAAACGTGAGTGTGTGAATTAATTTTGTTAATAATTACCCTGCATGAATACTCCAAACTCAGACATTAGAAACGAGAGCATAACCGCGTGAATATCTTAATATGAAGAACACACACACAGGTCCCACAGCGCAGTTTTTCGTGGTTTAAGGACACACAGATATGCGCGAAGGTTTATGATGGCGATGAAAGTCTGGAGTAATCTGCCATGATTTAATATTTGACTCGTTTACAGTCCTGCTGAGCACGCAGACGCACGACCCCGCTGACCTGCAGAGCTCACTGACTAACCCTGTAAGCAGGAACAAAACCAGCTGGATGAGTGTGTGTGTGTGTGTGTGTGTGTGTGTGTGTGTGTGTGTGTGTGTGTGTGTGTGTGTGTGTGTGTGTGGGCTTGTTTGTGTGACATATGAGGACACAAATGTGTATAATGCCATGGGTATGACACAGGTATTACAGGAGAGGGTGAAATATGAGGACATTACCCATGGCCCCACTTTACAAAAGGCTTATAAATCACACAGGAGGAGTTTTTATGAGAAAGGAAAAATGCAGAATGTTTCCTGAGATGGGTAGTGTGTGTGTGTGTGTGTGTGTGTGTGTGTGTGTGTGTGCGTGCGTGTGTGTGTGTGTGTGTGCGTGTGTCCAAAGGTGACAATGACAAGAATCCCTCACAACACAACACAACACAACACACACCAGCGCGCGCGCGCTCGCAACCATCAGTGCGCGGAGGGGAAAAAGTGCTAACTCATGGTCGGCAGCTCGAGCCTCCAGGTGTTGAGCAGCGACACACGAGCACACCTTCATCATCATCCTCAGCGGACTGACGCGCGCACCTGAAGCTCCTCGCACACCTTCATCCTCATCATCATCCTCGGCGGCCGGACGCGCGCACCTGCTGCTCCACACACACCTTCATCATCATCCTCAGCGGCCGGACGCGCGCACCTGTAGCTCCACACACACATTTCATCTTCATCCTCATCCTCGGGACGCGTGAGCGAGCATGGGCCGCTACAGCGGGAAGACGTGCCGCCTGATCCTGATGCTCGTCATCACCGTCATCTTCTTCGTGGCAGAGATCGTGGCGGGCTACATAGGCAACTCCATCGCGCTCGTGTCCGACTCCTTCAACATGCTGTCGGACATCCTGTCACTGTGCGTCGGGCTGACGGCGGCGCGCGTGTCGCGGCGCGCGGGCTCGGGGCGCTTCACCTACGGCATGGGTCGCGCGGAGGTCGTGGGCGCGCTCGCCAACGCGGTGTTCCTGGGCGCGCTCTGCTTCTCCGTGTCCATGGAGTCCCTGAAGAGGCTCGCGCTCCCGCAGGCCATCGATGACCCGCTTCTGGTGCTGGTCGTGGGCTCGCTCGGGCTGGCCGTCAATGTGGTCGGGCTGCTGATCTTCCAGGACTACAGCTGTCTGTGCGCGCCGCCGCGGGAGAAGGACGCGTCGGTGCCGCGCACGGAGAAGGACGCGGACGCGCTGGACGAGAACGCAGGTGATCCTCCTCATCATGCATGAATTAATAGCGCAGTTATTTGCTTTTATTTGGCTGTAATTAGCTACTAAAGAACCATCTGAACGCGAGAACCAATCAAAAACATCCCTAACAGTAAAGAGTTAGTTCAGCCTAAAGTGAAATGTCTGTCATTAACTCCTCTCCCTAATGTCGCTCCACACCCGTAAGACCTCCGCTCATCTTCACACACAGTTTAAGATATTTTATATTTAGTCCGAGAGCGTATGCAAGTGTATGCACACTATACTGTCCATGTCCAGAAAGGGAATAAAAACATCATCACAGTAGTCCATATGAGACATCAGTGGGTTAATTAGAGTCTCTTGAAGCATCCAAAATACATTTGGGTCCAAAAATAACAAAAACTACGACTTTATTCAGCATCGGATCGCGTGTCGAACGGCTGAAATCAGGCGATCCGAATCATGAATCAATTAACTGATTCATAACCGTTTGAATCTTTATTTTCCGGCAACCGGAATGATTCTCTCACAGGGCTCGCTGAACGTCATTTAAACATCTTAAGTGTTTATGGAAAGTGTTTAAGTGTTTACTGCTTTCCCTCTAAAGCAGTGTTTCCAGTCTAAACACCTAAAAATCCTTAAAGAGTATCTTCAGCGATTAGCATATGGCTTTCCATCAGTAGAAACCCTGGAGTATGTTCGAATGATTGTGCTCCCCCTCTCATATCCCCCTGAGACGAGAGATTTATGTATTTTATTTCTGGAAAAGTTACTCCCATGACCCAAATTGAGGATATTAGCATCATCTGAGGAATGTTTGGCCAGAGGCTGAAGCCTCCAGCCAGCAGAGGGAGCCATTTCCTCATGTTTAACACTCGCACATGGGGATGGAGATCACACTCAGCTCAGGCATTTAACAGAGCGATGCTAAGCAAAGTAAGTGTTTTAACTTCTCAAATTAATTTCTATGAAAGTTAAGCTTTCAAAGGCAGACTGAGCGCGGCGCGGCAGACTGAGCGCGCGTTGTGAATGTATGCCGCGAGTGTGTTTACCGCGAGTGTGTTTACCGCAGCTCTCATCACGAGAGCTCATCAGCTCATTGATGACGGTAAATGTAATCTGACTCCGAGTTAGTGCGGTGAGACTCACGCGGCGACTCGATCGCTACATTAAACACACGTTCAGTATTTAATTGTAGTGTCTGTTCTCAGTCACAGTAATCCAGTAGCGGTGGCTGTGGGCGTGGCCTCATAAGGCAGTGAAGCATTCTGGGAATTGTAGTCTTTCATCCCCATGAGACAAAAATACATCTTCTGTCTTTTCTCAGTCTAGAAGGCACCAAATACAAAAATAATTTCACATTTCTACTACATTAATGACCCAGTTTAAATACAGATTCATCTTCTCAGCGCTGAAGTACCCCTTTAAATCAAGATGCTTTGATCCAACTTATTCAACTAAATGTACAAATAACCGTTTGCTGCTGTTCATCCTCAGGCCTGCAGGACGAGAAGGCTGAGAGAGAAGGCCCTCCGCTGAACATCCGAGGTGAGAGTCCAGCCGCTGGAGCTTCGGTCATTCCCAGAGCGGGACAGTCCCTCAGCTCATCTCCTCGAGTCCTGTACTGAAGTTCACTGTTTGAGTCTCTGTGCTTTACTGGAGTATTATTTTTTCTGTAATCTTCTGACTTTAACTTCACTCCATCTGAAAGACAAATATCGTCCTCTTTACTCCACTACATTTCTATCAAGGTCCTCGAAGTGGAAAGTCGTTTCTGTCGCAGCTTTGAAAGTCAGTGATGATTTTTTTCTTCTTTAAAAGGTGTTTGGGTTTTTGCAGAAAGCCTTTCAGGAATCACTCTTGTAGAGTCTCGTGAAGTTCAATGATTTCACAGCATTTATTAAACACTGATTTATAGTTTAGAGCAAAATGACAGAAGAAGACGGATGTCCAAATGCTCATTTAGTGGAGGATTCACATAAACAAAGTTGATTCTGTCTTCAGTGAAGGTGAACAGTGTGAGAATATCAGATGTGTATCAGTGTATTGGATCCGTGCATTCGGCCTTAAAGTGACAGCAGCTTTATAACTTTAGTATTTAAATGAGTTAGTGGTTGTATGATAGGTTGTTCTTCTGTACTTTTACTCCAGTAATAGAGTTGTGTAGTTTGCCCACCTCTGGTGTCCTTCACTGACCTCTGACCTCCGCAGGCGTCCTGCTCCACGTGTTGAACGACGCTCTGGGGTCGGTGGTGGTGGTGGTGGCGTCGGCTCTGTTCTACGTGTGGCCTTTGACCCCTGAGAGTCCGTGTAACTGGCAGTGCTATGTGGACCCCAGTCTGACGCTCATCATGGTGGCCATCATCATGTCCTCAGCCGTCCCATTGGTCAAAGAAACGGCCGGAATACTGCTTCAGATGAGCCCTGCAGACCTGCAGCTCAGCCCCCTCCGTGAGTACACACACACACACACACAGATATCAGCGATTGAAGGGTTAGTTCAGCCAGTAGTGTAAAGTGTGTGATTAATTCCTCCTGTGGTTGGCCAGCCGTCAGTCCTCTGCTCATCTTCACACACAGATGAAGATATTAGTGTTGAAATCCGATGGCTCAGAAAGGCCTTCATTGACACCAATGTCATTTCCTCTCTCAAGACCCATAAAGGCACTAAAGACGTCGTTACAAAGCCCATCTCACTACAGCGGCTCTACAATCATTGATGAAGAGGCCAGAATAGAGTTAGTGCGCAAAAACACTAAATAACGACTTATATAGTGATGACCGATTTCAGAACAACGCTTCGAACCGTTATGAGTCAGTGAATCGATTCATGATTCGAACCGTTATGATTCAGTGAATCGATTCATGATTCGGATCGCCAGAGTCTCGTGATTTCAGCAGTTTGACACGTGATCCGAATCATGAATCGATTCACTGAATCATAACGGTTCGAATCATGAATCGATTCACTGACTCATAACGGTTCGAAGCTTTGTTCTGAAATCGGCCATCACTATATAAAGCCAGGTACACTCTGTGCGACGGGTACACTTTGGCCACGATTTGGCCGTCTGAGACTAATTTTGCAGATCCTAAAAGATTCCTCTGATCCTCGGCTAAAATCTGACGTCTTTATCCGTCAGTTTGACCGGCAGCCGATTAATGAGCGCTGCGATCAAATTTGACCTCAGATGAAATTCTGGCCGTGTCAGCAGATTTGCGGCAGTCCTGCAGTGTGACTTCTCCTACGACGATCGGCAAATATCTCCGTTTTTCAAGACAAACTACGACCAAAACCAGAGCTGGAGAGTATATGCAGCTCACCGAACGCATCATTCACTGATGATATAAAACTCCAGACGAGTTTTCTTGCGTGCATCCTTTATGGGTCTTGAGAGAGGAAATGACATTGGTGTCAATGAAGGCCTTTCTGAGCCATCGGATTTCAACACTAATATCTTCATCTGTGTGTGAAGATGAGCGGAGGACTGACGGCTGGCCAACCACAGGAGGAATTAATCACACACTGCACATTACTGGCTGAACTCACCCTTGAAGACAATAATCCTGTGCACCATTTTGATGTCATGCCGAGTGGAACGGCTCATGTGTGTGTGTGTGTGTGTCCCCAGTGGAGAGCGTGTGTAAGCTGCCCGGTGTGCTGAGTGTCCATGAGGCTCATGTATGGGAGCTGGCTAAAGGCCGTAATGTGGGGACTCTGCACGTGCGCGTGTCTCCGGATCAGGCTGTGTGCTGGGCGAGCCGCTCCGGGCTCCATGGCCAGGTTCTGGAGCTCTTCCACCGGGCCGGAGTCCACAGCCTCACCCTGCAGATGGAGCGAGCCGAGGCCCAGCCGGACTCCTGCAGCGCCGCGTGTGTATCGGACGCGTGTGTGAAGCTCTCTTGCTGTCCAAACGGAGCCTCCTCGGTGTGTGTGTGTGACGGAGACCCGTCCTCAGTGAGTGTGTGTAATGGAGACCCAGCCTCGCCCTCCAGGGATGCGAGTGTTGACATGCGGGACAAGGACAGCCGGACCACAGACAGCACTAAGTTCTGAAGCTCCAGCACTGCAAAAAACGCTCTTCTTACTCAGTGTCTTTGTCTCGTTTCTAATCAGAATATCTGTATCAATACATTTACTAGACAAGTTCAAATGATTGTCTTGTTTTGGGGAAAATAACTCTAAATGAAGAGAGTTTTTGCTTAAAATAAGATCAGTAATCTGCCAATGGGGTGAGAGAAATAATCTTGTTTTCTGTTTGAATTAAGATTATTTTTCTCACCCCATTGGCAGATTATTTATCTTATTTTAAGCAAAAACTCTCTTCATTTTGAGTTATTTTCCCCAAAACAAGACAATTACTTTTGCTTGTCTAGTAAATACTTCTTGTTTTAAGATTTTTTAGATGTTTGGACTAGAAACAAGACAGAAATACTGAGTAAGAAGAGCATTTTGTGCAGTGTGTGATCTGAGAAACACCAAAGACTGAATCCTGTGCCTCCACAACGCCCGCTGATGATCTGGAGCTCCTCCGTCATTAAACTCCACCATCGGATTATTTATTGTGTAAAAAGTGAATCTCTCTCCACACGTCCAGCTCATATTACAGCCCACAGTAAAGATTTCATTTGCTTACACCGCACAAAACGCTCTTCTTACTCAGTGTTTCTGTCTTGTTTCTAGTCCAAACATCTAAAAAATCTCACATTAAGAAGTATTTACTAGACAAGCAAAAGTAATTGTCTTGTTTTGGGGAAAATAACTCCAAATGAAGAGAGTTTTTGCTTAAAATAAGATCAATAATCTGCCAATGGGGTGAGAAAAATAATCTTAATTCAAACAGAAAACAAGATTATTATACTCACCCCATTGGCAGATTATTTATTTTTTTCCCAAAACAAGACAATCATTTGAACTTGTCGAGTAAATGTTTCTTAATGTGAGAATTTTAGATGGACTAGAAACGAGACACACACACTGAGTTAGAAGAGCGTTCTGTGCAGTGTGTAGATAATCCAGCCATGTTCAATATGAATAGTTAATTTGTGATAAAGTTCACGCAGTGCTCTATTCGCCTTAGTGCCTCTAATGCTGATTTAATAACCGTTTGTATTACTGTAATGTTGAATTATTATAAATCCTCACAGGTCCGTTTGCGCTTCATTGACATCATGCAACCCCAATCTTATATGGGGTAAAATCAGACCAGGGCCTGTTCCACTAAACCAGGATAAGGGATTCATTTGGGATATCTCGGTGATCTTGTCGTCTGTGTGCTGAGTTTAGTTCACTGCTGTGGTAAACGTATCCTGAACACACACACACACACACACACACACACACACACACACACACACACACACACACACACACACACACACACAGAAGAGAATGATAGTGAAAGATAACTGTATATTAGCGGATAAACCCGGATTAACCCTTATCCTGGTTTAGCGGAACCGGCCCTGGGTCTGAGATTCACAACATCATCATTCCTTCATATTATTTATCATTTATTTTGTTCTTAATAGTCTTCATAACTGTTTAATAATTCAGGGAAACAGAATTAATTTGTATTTAGTTAATAGTGTGTGTGTGTGTGTGTGTGTGTGTGTGTGTGTGTGTGTGTGTGTGTGTGTGAGAAACGATCAAATGTACTCAAACTGTGAACGCTAACAGAAATGATGATCGAGCCTTTATGAGTAAACAGATTTGAATTGACATGAATTGTGAACTGTTTATTAAAGTGAAGATTCACCTGAAGATGAGCAGCACACACACACACACACACACACACACACACTGCCCCTAAACCTACCCATCACACACACACACTGCCCCTAAACCTACCATCACACACACACACTGCCCCTAAACCTACCCATCACACACACACACTGCCCCTAAACCTACCCATCACACACACACTGCCCCTAAACCTACCCATCACACACACACTGCCCCTAAACCTACCCATCACACACACACACACACACACACACACACACACACACACACACACACACACACACACACACACACACACACACAGCCCCTAAACCTACCCATCATACACACACACACACACACACACACACTGCCCCTAAATCTACCCATCACACACACACAGCCCCTAAACCTACCCATCATACACACACACACACACACACACACACAGCCCCTAAATCTACCCATCATACACACACACACACACACACAGCTCCTAAACCTACCCATCACACACACACACACACTGCCCCTAAACCTACCCATCACACACACACACACACTTCCCCTAAACCTACCCATCACACACACACACACACTTCCCCTAAACCTACCCATCACACACACACACACACTTCCCCTAAACCTACCCATCACACACACACACACACTTCCCCTAAACCTACCCATCACACACACACTGCCCCTAAACCTACCCATCACACACACACACCTGTAGATGAACATCAGTCACTTGACAATTAAAGGACTTCTCTACTTTCTGCTACTGTTTATTAAACTGAAGATACCCCTGAAGATGAACACACACACACACACACACAATCAAACACATGCACAAACACACACACTCATATAAACACACTCACACAGACAACCTCTCTCACACAGACACTCACACACACCTGTAGACGAACATCGGTCACGTGACAAGTGCAGCTCTTCTCTAGTGTCTGCTTCTGTTACTCACAGTTCAGATCAGATCTCAGATCAGCGCAGGTGGCGGAGTGTGTGAGGCTATTAAACATGGATGAGGCTGGAGGTGTCAATGTTTCCGTGCTGACACACACACTGCCATCCTGAGAAACAATCACAGCTTCCTGGAAGCAGAAGCATCAGAACACACACACTTACCCTTACCCTTACACACACACACACACACAACACAAACAACACAAACAACACACACTTAGACTTACACATGCAAGAACAACACACACAGTCTCTCTCTCTCTTTCACTCACTCTCTCTCACACACACACACACACACACACAATATCTCTCACACACAATCTCTCTCTCACACACACACACACACACACACACACAATCTCTCTCTCTCTCACTCACACACACACACACACACAATCTCTCTCTCTCTCTCTCTCTCTCTCTCTCTCTCTCTCACACACGCACACACAATCTCTCGCTCACACACACTCACACAGATGGGCAGCAGGAGGCGCTAGTGAGCGAGTGACAGTGACCTGCTGCACGAGATGTGGAAAGAGGGGCAGGGCTCAAAAACAACAACAACCAATAAAACACAGTTCTAACACTCAATTACACACATCAGTCAACATTGAGTGGGAGAGTTTGGGCCTTATAGATAATAATGACCTTCTTCAGACGAGCCTTCATCTCCTGATCTCAGCACAAACTGAGTTATAATTGATCCCCGGAGCACAAACTGCGTATGCATGTGTTCCCCGGCTGTGCACAGTGACATCACGTTACTAAGCAACCACTAAAGCACTATATGTCCTCACAGCAACCACTTCACCTTCAAACATCCTCATCGGTGTCTGTTTCAGAGTCACGTCTCTTATTGAATATTCTGCATTACAGATCAACAAATCACACTATAGATATCAGCACACACTATAGATATCAGCACACTATAAATATCAGCACACTATAGATATCTCCACACTATAGATATCAGCACACTATAGATATCATCACACTATAGATATCAGCACACTATAGATATCAGCACACTATAGATATCAACACACTATAGATATCCCCACACTATAGATATCATCACACTATAGATATCAGCACATCACACTATAGATATCATCACACTATAGATATCAGCACACTATAGATATCAGCACACTATAGATATCAGCACACTATAGATATCACCACACACTATAGATATCAGCACACTATAGATATCCCCACACTATAGATATCAGCACATCACACTATAGATATCAGCACACTATAGATATCATCACACTATAGATATCATCACACTATAGATATCACCACACACTATAGATATCAGCACACTATAGATAACCCCACACTATAGATATCATCACACTATAGATATCAGCACATCACACTATAGATATCATCACACTATAGATATCAGCACACCATAGATATCACCACACTATAGATATCATCACACTATAGATATCAGCACACTATAGATATCACCACACACTATAGATATCAGCACACTATAGATATCATCACACTATAGATATCAGCACACTATAGTTATCAGCACACTATAGATATCATCACACTATAGACATCATCACACTATAGACATCATCACACTATAGATATCATCACACTATAGATATCCCCACACTATAGATATCAGCACACTATAGATATCAGCACACTATAGATATCCCCACACTATAGATATCACCACACTATAGATATCCCCACACTATAGATATCATCACACTATAGATATCATCACACTATAGATATCATCACACTATAGATATCAGCACACTATAGATATCAGCACACTATAGACATCATCACACTATAGACATCATCACACTATAGATATCATCACACTATAGATATCATCACACTATAGATATCACCACACTATAGATATCACCCCACCATAGATATCAGCACACTATAGATATCAGCACACTTTAGATATCATCACACTATAGATATCACCACACTATAGATATCACCACACTATAGATATCACCACACTATAGATATCATCACACTATAGAAATCCCCACACTATAGATATCATCACACTATAGATATCACCACACTATAGATATCACCACACTATAGATATCAGCACACTATAGATATCCCCACACTATAGATATCATCACACTATAGATATCAGCACACTTTAGATATCATCACACTATAGATATCAGCACACTATAGATATCATCACACTATAGATATCAGCACACTATAGATATCAGCACACTATAGATATCATCACACTATAGATATCACCACACTATAGATATCACCACACTATAGATATCAGCACACTATAGATATCAGCACACTTTAGATATCATCACACTATAGATATCACCACACTATAGATATCAGCACACTTTAGATATCATCACACTATAGATATCAGCACACTATAGATATCATCACACTATAGATATCAGCACACTATAGATATCAGCACACTATAGATATCACCACACTATAGATATCACCACACTATAGATATCATCACACTATAGAAATCCCCACACTATAGATATCATCACACTATAGATATCACCACACTATAGATATCACCACACTATAGATATCAGCACACTATAGATATCAGCACACTATAGATATCCCCACACTATAGATATCATCACACTATAGATATCAGCACACTATAGATATCATCACACTATAGATATCAGCACACTATAGATATCATCACACTATAGATATCAGCACACTATAGATATCAGCACACTATAGATATCCCCACACTATAGATATCATCACACTATAAATATCATCACACTATAGATATCACCACACTATAGATATCAGCACACTATAGATATCTCCACACTATAGATATCAGCACACTATAGATATCAGCACACTATAGACATCAGCACACTATAGACATCACCACACTATAGATATCATCACACTATAGATATCATCACACTATAGATATCAGAACACTATAGATATCAGAACACTATAGAAATCATCACACTATAGATATCAGCACACTATAGATATCAGCACACTATAGATATCAGAACACTATAGATATCACCACACTACAGATATCATCACACTATAGATATCATCACACTATAGATATCATCACATGATAGATATCAGCACACTATAGATTATCACACTATAGATATCAGCACACTATAAATATCAGCACACTATAGATATCAGCACACTATAGATATCCCCACAATATAGATATCATCACACTATAGATATCAGCACACTATAGATATCAGCACACTATAGATATCATCACACTATAGATATCAGAACACTATAGATATCAGCACACTATAGATATCACCACACTATAGATATCACCACACTATAGATATCATCACACTATAGATATCAGCACACTATAGATATCAGCACACTATAGATATCATCACACTATAGATATCAGCACACTATAGATATCAGCACACTATAGATATCAGCACACTATAGATATCACCACACTATAGATATCAGCACACTATAGATATCAGCACACTATAGATATCAGAACACTATAGATATCAGAACACTATAGATATCAGCACACTATATATATCAGCACACTATATATATCATCACACTACAGATATCAGAACACTATAGATATCACCACACTATAGATATCAGAACACTATAGATATCATCACACTATAGATATCATCACACTATAGATATCAGCACACTATAGATATCAGCACACTATAGATATCAGCACACTATAGATATCACCACACTATAGATATCAGCACACTATAGATATCAGCACACTATAGATATCAGCACACTATAGATATCAGAACACTATAGATATCAGAACACTATAGATATCAGCACACTATATATATCAGCACACTATATATATCATCACACTACAGATATCAGAAAACTATAGATATCACCACACTATAGATATCAGAACACTATAGATATCATCACACTATAGATATCACCACACTATAGATATCATCACACTATAGATATCAGCACACTATAGATATCATCACACGATAGATATCAGCACACTATAGATTATCACACGATAGATATCAGCACACTATAGATTATCACACTATAGATATCAGCACACTATAAATATCAGCACACTATAGATATCAGCACACTATAGATATCCCCACAATATAGATATCATCACACTATAGATATCAGCACACTATAGCTATCATCACACTATAGATATCAGAACACTATAGATATCACCAAACTATAGATATCATTACACTATAGATATCAGTACACTATAGATATCAGCACACTATAGATATCATCACACTATAGATATCAGCACACTATAGATATCATCACACTATAGATATCAGCACACTATAGATATCAGCACACTATAGATATCACCACACTATAGATATCAGCACACTAGAGATATCAGCACACTATAGCTATCACCATTATAGATATCAGCACACTAGAGATATCACCACACTATAGATATCCCCACACTATAGATATCATCACACTATAGATATCTCCACACTTTAGATATCAGCACACTATAGATATCATCACACTATAGATATCATCACACTATAGATATCACCACACTATAGATATCAGCAAACCATAGATATCGTCACACTATAGATATCACCACACTATAGATATCCCCACACTTTAGATATCATCACACTATAGATATCAACACACTATAGATATCATCACACTATAGATATCATCACACTATAGATATCATCACACTATAGATATCATCACACTATAGATATCAGCACACTATAGATATCACCACACTATAGATATCCCCACACTATAGATATCAGCACACTAGATATATCAGCACACTAGACATATCAGCACACTATAGCTATCACCATTATAGATATCAGCACACTATAGATATCCCCACACTATAGATATCATCACACTATTGATATCTCCACACTTTAGATATCATCACACTATAGATATCATCACACTATAGATATCACCACACTATAGATATCACCACACTATAGATATCAGCAAACCATAGATATCATCACACTATAGATATCAGCACACTATAGATATCCCCACACTATAGATATCATCACACTATAGATATCATCACACTATAGATATCTCCACACTTTAGATATCATCACACTATAGATATCAACACACTATAGATATCATCACACTATAGATTATCACACTATAGATATCACCACACACTATAGATATCAGCACACTATAGATATCACCACACACTATAGATATCAGCACACTATAGATATCAGCACACTATAGATATCTCCACACTATAGATATCCCCACACTATAGATATCCCCACACTATAGATATCTCCACACTTTAGATATCATCACACTATAGATATCAACACACTATAGATATCATCACACTATAGATATCACCACACTATAGATTATCACACTATAGATATCAGCACACTATAGATATCACCACACACTATAGATATCAGCACACTATAGATATCATCACACTATAGATTATCACACTATAGATATCAGCACACTATAGATATCAGCACACTATAGATATCAGCACACTATAGATATCAGCACACTATAGATATCAGCACACAATAGATATCAGCACACTATAGATTATCATCACACTATAGATTATCATCACACTATAGATATCATCACACTATAGATATCATCACACTATAGATATCAGCAGACTATAGATATCCCCACACTATAGATATCATCACACTATAGATATCATCACACAATAGATATCATCACACTATAGATATCATCACACTATAGATAACATCACACTATAGATATCAGCACACTATAGATATCCCCACACTATAGATATCCCCACACTATAGATATCCCCACACTATAGATATCAGCACACTATAGATATCATCACACTATAGATATCATCACACTATAGATATCATCACACGATAGATATCAGCACACTATAGATATCCCCACACTATAGATATCAGCACACTATAGATATCAGCACACTATAGATATCATCACACTATAGATATCATCACACTATAGATATCATCACACTATAGATATCAGCACACTATAGATATCAGCACACTATAGATATCAGCACACTATAGATATCCCCACACTATAGATATCATCACACTATAGATATCAGCACACTATAGATATCAGCACACTATAGATATCAGCACACTATAGATATCATCACACTATAGATAGCCCCACACTATAGATATCAGCACACTATAGATATCATCACACTATAGATAGCCCCACACTATAGATATCAGCACACTATAGATATCATCACACTATAGATAGCCCCACACTATAGATATCAGCACACTATAGATATCAGCACACTATAGATATCAGCACACTATAGATATCAGCACACTATAGATATCAGCACACTATAGATATCAGCACACTATAGATATCATCACACTATAGATATCATCACACGATAGATATCATCACACGATAGATATCATCACACTATAGATATCCCCACACTATAGATATCCCCACACTATAGATATCAGCACACTATAGATATCATCACACGATAGATATCAGCACACTATAGATATCCCCACACTATAGATATCAGCACACTAAAGATATCAGCACACTATAGATATCATCACACTATAGATATCATCACACTATAGATATCATCACACTATAGATATCAGCACACTATAGATATCAGCACACTATAGATATCATCACACTATAAATATCAGCACACCATAGATATCAGCACACTATAGATATCAGCACACTATAGATATCATCACACTATAGATATCCCCACACTATAGATATCAGCACACTATAGATATCAGCACACTATAGATATCATCACACTATAGATATCAGCACACTATAGATATCAGCACACTATAGATATCTCCACACTTTAGATATCATCACACTATAGATATCAACACACTATAGATATCATCACACTATAGATATCAGCACACTATAGATATCCCCACACTATAGATATCATCACACTATAGATATCAGCACACTATAGATATCATCACACTATAGATATCAGCACACTATAGATATCCCCACACTATAGATATCATCACACTATAGACATCATCACACTATAGATATCTCCACACTTTAGATATCATCACACTATAGATATCAACACACTATAGATATCATCACACTATAGATTATCACACTATAGATATCACCACACACTATAGATATCAGCACACTATAGATATCACCACACACTATAGATATCAGCACACTATAGATATCCCCACACTATAGATATCCCCACACTATAGATATCCCCACACTATAGATATCTCCACACTTTAGATATCATCACACTATAGATATCAACACACTATAGATATCACCACACTATAGATTATCACACTATAGATATCAGCACACTATAGATATCACCACACACTATAGATATCAGCACACTATAGATATCATCACACTATAGATATCAGCACACTATAGATATCAGCACACTATAGATATCAGCACACTATAGATATCATCACACTATAGATATCAGCACACTATAGATATCAGCACACTATAGATATCATCACACGATAGATATCATCACACTATAGATATCAGCACACTATAGATTATCACACTATAGATTATCATCACACTATAGATATCAGCACACTATAGATATCAGCACACTATAGATATCAGCACACGATAGATATCATCACACGATAGATATCATCACACTATAGATATCCCCACACTATAGATATCAGCACACTATAGATATCAGCACACTATGGATATCAGCACACTATGGATATCATCACACTATGGATATCATCACACTATGGATATCATCACACTATGGATATCATCACACTATAGATATCAGCACACTATAGATATCAGCACACTATAGATATCAGCACACTATAGATATCAGCACACTATGGATATCATCACACTATGGATATCATCACACTATGGATATCAGCACACTATAGATATCATCACACTATAAATATCAGCACACCATAGATATCAGCACACCATAGATATCAGCACACTATAGATATCATCACACTATAGATATCCCCACACTATAGATATCAGCACACTATAGATATCAGCACACTATAGATATCAGCACACTATAGATATCATCACACGATAGATATCAGCACACTATAGATATCATCACACTATAGATATCATCACACTATAGATATCATCACACTATAGATATCCCCACACTATAGATATCAGCACACTATAGATATCAGCACACTATAGATATCTCCACCCTTTAGATATCATCACACTATAGATATCAACACACTATAGATATCCCCACACTATAGATATCATCACACTATAGATATCAGCACACTATAGATATCATCACACTATAGATATCAGCACACTATAGATATCCCCACACTATAGATATCATCACACTATAGATATCATCACACTATAGATATCATCACACTATAGATATCTCCACACTTTAGATATCATCACACTATAGATATCAACACACTATAGATATCATCACACTATAGATTATCACACTATAGATATCACCACACACTATAGATATCAGCACACTATAGATATCACCACACACTATAGATATCAGCACACTATAGATATCATCACACTATAGATATCAGCACACTATAGATATCCCCACACTATAGATATCATCACACTATAGATATATCCACACTTTAGATATCAGCACACTATAGATATCAACACACTATAGATATCATCACACTATAGATATCACCACACTATAGATTATCACACTATAGATATCAGCACACTATAGATATCACCACACACTATAGATATCAGCACACTATAGATATCATCACACTATAGATATCAGCACACTATAGATATCAGCACACTATAGATATCAGCACACTATAGATATCAGCACACTATAGATATCAACACACTATAGATATCAGCACACTATAGATATCAGCACACTATAGATTATCACACTATAGATTATCATCACACTATAGATATCATCACACTATAGATATCATCACACTATAGATATCAGCACACTATAGATATCAGCACACTATAGATATCAGCAGACTATAGATATCCCCACACTATAGATATCATCACACTATAGATATCATCACACTATAGATATCATCACACTATAGATAACATCACACTATAGATAACATCACACTATAGATAACATCACACTATAGATATCAGCACACTATAGATATCCCCACACTATAGATATCTCCACACTTTAGATATCAGCACACTATAGATATCAACACACTATAGATATCATCACACTATAGATTATCACACTATAGATATCACCACACACTATAGATATCACCACACACTATAGATATCAGCACACTATAGATATCATCACACTATAGATATCAGCACACTATAGATATCATCACACTATAGATATCCCCACACTATAGATATCAGCACACTATAGATATCATCACACTATAGATTATCACACTATAGATATCAGCACACTATAGATATCACCACACACTATAGATATCAGCACACTATAGATATCATCACACTATAGATCATCACACTATAGATATCAGCACACTATAGATATCACCACACACTATAGATATCAGCACACTATAGATATCATCACACTATAGATTATCACACTATAGATATCAGCACACTATAGATATCATCACACTATAGATATCATCACACTATAGATATCCCCACACTATAGATATCAGCACACTATAGATATCAGCACACTATAGACATCACCACACTATAGCTTTCATCACACTATAGATATCATCACACTATAGATATCAGAACACTATAGAAATCATCACACTATAGATATCAGCACACTATAGATATCACCACACTATAGATATCATCACACTATAGATATCAGCACACTATAGATATCCCCACACTATAGATATCAGCACACTATAGATATCAGCACACTATAGATATCAGCACACTATAGATATCAGCACACTATAGATATCAGCACACTATAGATATCAGCACACTATAGATATCATCTATAGGTGGAGATTTCTGACTCAAACTCACCGCATGCAAAGATGCAAATAGATAAAGTGCAATGAAATACTTGTTTGGATGTTTTGGAAAACTGCATGAAAACACACTGTTTCTAAAGCATGTGCACTCTCGACTACACACACATGTAAAGTTCACGTGTTTTATACAGACACAAACATTTAATGTGCAGATAAACTGAACCGGACAGAAGATTGAAAAGAAACACAGAACATTGATTTATTGGAGGATTGATGATTGATTACAGTGATTGAATATACCTGAGTGATCGTGACGCGTGAACATTAGCATTATGGACAGGTGTGTGTGTGTGTGTGTGTGTGTGTGTGTGTGTGTGTGTGTGTGTGTGAACACAGACACAGTGAGCACAGTCGAAGGGCCGGTCAGTGATGAGGGTCACCAGAGGTCAAAGGTGAGGTCACGGGACTGAGATTTGGTCAGTTCTTCTGAAATCTATATATTGGGAGCTCAGCATTTGCCCTGATTTAAAGCGGATTGTCTGAGAAAGTCAGGTTTTGACTCCAGCTGAAGAAAGCTTTCGTTCAGTGTGTGTGTGTGTGTGTGTGTGTGTGTGTGTGTGTGTGTGTGTGTGTGTGTGTGTGTGTGTGTGTGTGTGTGTCAGAGAGAACACACTCCTGAAGCAGCATCACACAGACATTCCTCTCCTCCATCAGCACTCAGAGCTAATGTGCTATGGCTGTGATCCATTACTATAAAACAAATAAATAACTCAAGAAACCAGAGGAAATAAAATACAATAGCTCTTTAAAATATGGCAGTAACTCATGATAAACCTACGGCCGCGCATGACTTATGGAGAAATGTGTGTATCGCCATCAATTAACAATCCGTTCCAAACACTCAATACGTCAGCACATTTGACTAAATTATGCACACAATATAATAATTAGCTCCCTTGTTTTAGTTCAATCAAAGCGAGGGGACAAATTAGTACAACTTCTGCACGATTTACTTAAACAAATTATTAAATTTTTCGCAGGATTTAGTAAAATGAAAATTCTCTCTATATGTCTGTTTGGTATTATGTTTGCTTTTTGTCTGTTATTTTGTTTGTCTGCCTATCCATGTCTGGGACTACAAAGAGAAATATATTGTACGTAGATCAAAATGCATTGTCCCATTCCAAAAAAAAATATATATATATAAATATATTGTCCTTACAATTTAGTAAAACGAAACAAATTATTATATTGTCCGAACAATTTAGTTTAAAACGAAACAAATTATTATATCGTCCGCATTAAATCATACTCACAATTTGGTAAAACAAAACAAATTATTATATCGTCCGCACAATTTAGTAAAACAAAGGGAACTAATTATATTGTGCGCATGAGTTACTTCAAGCAAAGGAGCGAATTCTTAATTGGTGGCCACAATATATGTATTTTTGTGTCGCGTGCGCGGCTGGACTGGAGCTACTAAAACACGAGGAACCAAACATGACAGAGTAAAAGGAGGAAATCGGAGGGAACACACGAGTCCTCAGGTACGTATGGATGCTTGTTTCCCACCAAATAAAAAAAAGAACAAAAAGGCAATTGCGACTTTTTTTCTTCGGAAATTCCGACTTTTTCCCCACAATTGCGACATTATATATTGTGACTTTTTTCTTCTTCTGCGTTTGCCATTTAACTTCCACCACAGAGTAAAGTATTTACAACTTTTTACAGAATATACAAAATGTGACTTTTCTCTCGCAATTGCACATCTTTTTATTTCCCTCAATCCTGAGTGTACGAATTGTGAGCGCTTAGGTTTTTTTAATTCGGTGTTGGAACAAGCTTCCATAGGCACGACATTCGTTCGCACAGTGATAAATGTAGAGTCGGCTCCTGATGCGTTTATGAGGAGTCGTCGCCGCTCATTATCCTGCTCGGAGCAGTTCATCCTCTCAGCCAGCAGGGGGAGTTGTGCACGCTTTCAACACTGAAAAACATGCTCTTCTTAGTCACCATTTCTGTCTCGTTTCCAGTCCAAATATCTAAATATTCTTAAATCAAGATGCATTTACTAGATCAGGAAAACGACATGAGATAGTTTTGCTTGTTTTCTGGGGAATTTTTGTTGTTGTTGCTTAAAACAGGCAAAATGATCTGCCAATAGGGTGAGGAGAATAATCTTATTTCTGTTCAGGACGGAAACAAGAAACAAGATTTCCATCAGAAATGAGATTATTTTCCTCACGTGTCGTCCCGCTCATATGAAGGCCCACCTGAAGGGGAAACGAGGCTCTCCTCCATTGACCGCCAGTCAGTTTACCAGGTGTGCAGTCAGTATTAATGCAGTAAGACAGGGATATTTAAACACCAAATTCAGTATGCACCTTATTGATGTTCCTCAACACGAGGGTTCTCATTAGGTGCTGTCCCATCCAAACCCATTATAAAGAAATGCATTGTGCATATTCTGGGCTCATCTACTCGCCTGCTGTATATAGCACGCATCATTAATTCGATGTAAACTGAATTTGATCTTTTAATATCACTGTTATAGTACATTAAGGCACTTTAAATGCAGATTCTTTAGCTTGTCGTCGGTTCACCTGCTGCTTGATCAGCTCTATAACAGGTTTTACTGCGTAATTCACCACATTTAAAATAAAACCCATATCAACAACTCCTAGATTAGCGTTAAGCTTTGCTTAATCGAATCCTCATTGGTGCAACTCAGTGTTCCTCATGTTAAGCGTTGCGAAAACATCCCATTGTTTGTACACTGCAAAAAACACTCTTCTTACTCAGTATTTTTGTCTTGTTTCTCGTCTAAACATCTAAAAATTCTCACATTTAAGAAACATTTACTAGACAAGCAAAAGTAATTGTCTTGTTTTGGGATAATAATCTTATTTTAAGCAGAAACTCTCTTCATTTTGAGTTATTTTCCCCAAAACAAGACAATTACTTTTGATATTTTGACTAGAAACAAGACAAAAGTACTAAGTAAGAAGAGCATGTATTGCAGTGCAGTGACTGAATCCTGCAGCAGGAGCTGTATACTGCCCAAACGGGCCTCCTGTTCTCATATTTTTGCTTTAAAATGGTAATTTGACAGGCTTGTGCTGCAGTTCAATGAAGTTCTAATGCAGTCCACGTGACTGAAAACTATAAATTGGCAGATCATTTTGCCTCTTAACTTATTTTGATTTAATTTTCAACAAAACAAGATAAAATATCTCGTCGTTTTTACCTAAATAGTAAATGCATCTTGATTTAAAGGGTTAGTTCAGCCTAAAGTGAACTGTCTGTCATTAACTCCTCTCCCTAATGTCGCTCCACACCCGTCAGACCTCCGCTCATCTTCACACACAGTTTAAGATATTTTATATTTAGTCTGAGAGCGTATGCAAGTGTATGCACACAATACTGTCCATGTCCAGAAAGGGAATAAAAACATCATCACAGTAGTCCATATGAGACATCAGTGGGTTAATTAGAGTCTCTTGAAGCATCCAAAATACATTTGGGTCCAAAAATAACAAAAACTACGACTTTATTCATCAGATCGAGTGTCAAACTGCTGAAATCACGTGATATTGGAGATCTGAATCATGAATCAATTCACTGATTCATAACCGTTTGAATCTTTATTTGAGGATTGAACACAAACGCGGAAGAGAAGCCAATGCTGAATAAAGTCGTAGTTTTTGTTATTTTTGGACCCAAATGTATTTTGGATGCTTCAAGAGACTCTAATTAACCCACTGATGTCTCATATGGACTACTGTGATGATGTTTTTATTCCCTTTCTGGACATGGACAGTATAGTGTGCATACACTTGCATACGCTCTCGGACTAAATATAAAATATCTTAAACTGTGTGTGAAGATGAGCGGAGGTCTGACGGGTGTGGAGCGACATTAGGGAGAGGAGTTAATGACAGACATTTCACTTTAGGCTGAACTAACCCTTTAAGAATTGTTAGATATTTAGACTAGAAACCAGATAAAATGACTGAGTAAAAAGAGCATTTTTTGCAGTGCTAACCAGAATCTCGCTGTGTGTGATCTAAGAAGAGCATGTTTAGCAGCCTCCTCTCAGTCCTCCTTGTCGTGGGCTCCGGCGCGCTCTCGGCTCTCGGAGCTCCAGTGGCGATGGCAGGCGAGCTCCATCAGCTCCACCCCGCCCGTCAGCTTCTGCTGGCCCAGGAAGAAGAGCACCATCAGCAGGAGGTAGAGCCGCAGCGGAGCGGAGACCCAGAGGCCGGCGCAGCAGGCGGAGATGAAGCCGGTCCAGTACAGCAGCGATAAGGCTTTAATCAGAGAGACGCGGAGCTCGCTCTTACAGGCCGGCACTCGGGCCTCGGGCTGGGCGAAGCAGCGCGGATCGGCCCGGTAGAACTCCTTCAGCCGGAGCTCCTTCTCCAGCCAGCGCTCCTGACACCAGCGGCCCAGACCCGGAGCCCCGACGGGCAGAGCCGCCGCCGCATAGCGCTGCACGTGGAAGTGGATCTCACGCGGAAACAGCCCCAGCACCAGGTGGCGCTCCGTCTGCGGGATGTTCTGCGGATACGCCACCGTTATATCATGCACCGCATCCAGATTATCTCCTGTCAGGACACACAACACCGATCAATCTCACAAACAATCAATCAACTTTATTTATTTAGACAACGCCGATTGTGTCAGAGCAGCTTCAGTGTTAAACAGGACAATACTGCAGCAGAATTAGATTTGGCTGTACAGTCGTTCTGGAGTAAACAGTGATGTTATCAGCTTATTTTAATTTATCAGAGAGAGACAATGTTGGCAGATCAGGATTACACTGCAAAAAATGCTCTTCTAATTTAGTATTTTTGTCTTGTTTCTAGACCAAACATCTAAATATTCTTAAAACAAGAAGTAACTACTAGATAAGCAGAATTAATTGTCTTGTTTTGGGGAAAAATAACTCGAAATGAAGAGAGTTTTTGTTTAAAATAAGATAAATAATCTGCCAATGGGGTGAGATAAATAATCTTAATTCTGACTGAAATCTTCTTTCTTGTTTCCGTCCCAAACAGAAATAAGATTATTTTTTTAAATTAAATTAAACTAAATTAAATTAGTTTTAAGCAAAAACTCTCTTCATTTAGATTTTATTTTCAACAAAACAAGAAAAAATATCTTATGTCGTTTTACTGATCTAGTAAATCATCTTGATTTAAGAATTGTTAGATATTTAGACTGGAAACAAGACAAAACTGCTAAATAAGAAGAGCATTGTTTGCAGTGTACAAACCCGGTTACATTTTTTTTGAGAGAGACTGTACAAATTGTGAATAAAAACAGAATCCAACATAGATGACATATCAAATGTTTAAACTGGGAAAATGTGTAATTTTAAGGGAAAAATAAGTTGATTTTAAATTTCATGGCATCAACACACACCAACAAAAGAGTTGTGCCGTGGCCGTGTTTCCCCCTGTGTGTCATCCCCTCTTCTGTTTATATCAGTCTGCAAACGTCTGGGCACTGAGGAGACGAGCTGCTCAAGTTTAGGAATAGGAATGTTGTCCCATTCTTGTCTAACACAGGCTTCTAGTTGCTCAACTGTCTCAGGTCTTCTTTATCGCATCTTCCTCTTTATGATGCGCCAAATGTTTTCTAATGGTGAAAGATCTGGGGCTAGTTGCATAAATGTATCCATTACACTGCAAAAAATGCTTTTCTTACTCAGTATTTTTGTCTTGATTCCAGTCTAAATATCTAACAACTCTTACATTAAGAAACATTTACTAGACAAGTAAAAATTATTGTCTTGTTTTGGGGAAAATAACTCAAAATGAAGAGAGTTTTTGCTTAAAATAAGATAAATAATCTGCCAATGGGGTGAGAAAAATAATCTTAATTCAAACAGAAAACAAGATTATTTTTCTCACCCCATTGGCAGATTATGGGGGTGAAACCATAGACTGCAAAAAAATATGGCCGTAGTGTCCGTGACGTCACTCACAGGATTCCGATAAGCCGTTCTGAAGCTTAAAGTAGAGGCGAGCTGGGCGTCGCCATCTTGTGAGCGAGTCAGCGCGTGTCACTCCCGGATAACAGAAAATGGGCAAAAAGGCGGGATGTGCGCGGAGCGGAGGTGACGCAATGACTAGACGGCAGATAAATGGCTATCCACCTGTAACCACGCCCTTAATAATGCAGAACTTTAAGGCTTTATATAACGGAAACGAATGAGTTATAAAAAAAATTCACCCCCCTCACAGTTGTCATGAAGATCAAAATTAGCCTTATAAGCCCAAACCACAGTTTGTACCAGCCTGTAAACATGTTTTATTCTGCTTTAAAGTTGAGAATTTTAACATGGGGCTCAATGAGATTCTGCTCCTTCTGGAGCCGCTCTAGTGGCCAGTTGAGGAACTGCAGTTTACATTACTTCCCTATTGGCTTCAAGAGAGATCGCGGGAGGAGCCGCTTGGGTGAAACAAGAAGTAAATACTTCTTGTTTTAAGAATGTTTAGATGTTTGGACTAGAAACAAGACAGAAATACTGAGTAAGAAGAGCACTTTTTGCAGTGTATGTTAAGACTGTATCTTAAGCACTAATTTGTCCAACTAACAATTAGTCAATATGTAATGAAAAAAGTAATGTCTTTGCTACATCAAATTGAACCGATCTACCATTTTATGTAACTGGTTTTTAAAAGTTAGGACTAATCTTAAAGAAAAAAATGCGATGACTTACTTTTAAGACTAGTCTAAGTGCAACCGGCCCCTGGGCTGCAGGCTGGCCATCTCAGTGCCGGATCCCTCGTCTGCGCAGCCGTGATGCTGTAACTGACGCAGTGTGTGCTCTGGCATCGTCATGTTGGAGAGAGCAAGGTCTCCCCTGAAGGAGACGCCGTCTGGATGCAGATTGGTCCTCCAGCTCTTCATCATATGTTCATTTAACTCTTCCGGCCTCTTATTGCTCCCTGTCCCAACTTTTATGGAATGTGTAGCTCTCACAAAACCCAAAATGAGCCGATATTTGGCATGACATTTCAAAATGTCTCACTTTCAACATTTGATGTTATCTATATTCTATTGTGAATAAAATATAAGTTTATGAGATTTGTAAATGATTGCATTCCTTTTTTATTCACAATTTGTACAGTGTCCCAGCTCTCTTGGAATTGGGTTTGTAGAATGAAAGCAAACCTTTTGGCAATATAGTGTATGATCTTTATGACTGATTCAGTGAAAGTGTTCCTCTGACCTTTCCGCAGCATGTCCACGATGAAGGTGAAGCCGGTGGTGCGCGGGTGAAGGACGTACTCGTACTTCGGAAGGCCATTTTGCTCAGCAAACTTGTCGCTCCTGGCGCGAGTGTTTTCTGCACAGAAGAGCGAATAAGAGCCTGAAGACAGGATCACATGATCTGCATGACATGTAGAGTTAAACTTAGAGTTCACACTTGTAGTTCGGTTCGTTTGGTCCGGACCAAAAAACAAAAACAAACATAATAGTCCTGGTCCGCTTAGCGTTCACACGGGCATTTATAACAGCGAACCTAAAGTTACCGAACCAAAGGCACAGGGAGACGCTCACAACCTGATTGGTCGGCTTATATGACGTAGGAGCTCGTTTACTGAACATGCAAAACAATGCTGTGTGCGGATTACACGCGCGGGCATTTTATGCGTGTACATATGGCATTATTTTTTACCAGAGAACTCAAAAATGTTCAACTCATGAAACTCATTTTACCAGAGAACTCAACTCATTTTTTACCAGAGAACTCAAAAATGTTCAACTCATGAAATGTTCAAAACAACGCTGTGTGCTGGATTAAATGCGATCATTTTATGCGTGTACATGTGGCATTATTTTTACCCGCTGAGAACTCATGAAGAGCTCATAAAATGTTCAAAACATTCAAAACAGCAGCAGGATTTCCTCCGTTGTGCAAAAGAGACGGCCGTTCTGTCGTCTGCACCTGCTAATAATGGGCGACACAGGAACTTTGATGAGAAGAGCCAGGTATGCTTTTTGTGTGTTTTTTCTAGCATTTTCGAAACATGCTCGTCAGACCAAATATTGATGAGGCTCTTCCTCGTTGCTCTACGTTTGCCCTCTAACGTTAAAGTTACTCATTTTGGATAACGTACACCGATCTTTCCGCGTCGTCAAATCAGCTGCATTATGCGTGGCATCTTGTGACATTACGTCCGGTTTTTGGTCCGTTTACATGTCTTTGTTCGTTTTTTTTCATATATTTTACCTTTATTTTGCACTGCTCCGTATCTCCTTGTAAAACGGCCTGATAGTTTCCGGGCTCTATGAAGTCAGTCCCTCAAAAATAGGCAATGCGCTCTGATTGGTTGTGTTCTGATTCGCTAACCGCCTAGTTTACGTGTTTGATCAGTAAGTTATCACGAGCTGTGGCCGGAGCGCCGCCATTGTGTGTTTTCAACACTGACAGGGAGTCGGAGCCGGCTGGATCTACAACACAAGAGCATCCACTTCTCCTGAATGATAAGTCACATTTTTCTGATTGTGAAATGTAATTTGAAGTGAATGAAGCCTAAAATAAACATCTAAAGACACTGAGCTCAAGTCCGTCTCTCACACACTCAGTCTCTGGCTCAGCACCAGTCAACGCTCTAAAGCGGATTCACATTTTTGAGTTTGGTTGATCGCTGAACGTTGTAATCATATGTGACCGCACGCCGCAGGGGCCAGCCTAGAATATGATCATACGTGTCAAAGGGTTAACAAGCTGGTCTGCAGAGCCAAACAGCGCTCTCGTTTGGTTACTTCACTGCGAAAAATGCTTTGCTTACTTGGTATTTTTGTCTTGTTTCTAGTCCAAATATCTACAAATTATTGTCTTGTTTTAGGAAAAAATAACTCAAATGAGAGTTTTTG
>NC_090188.1:444616-447116 GCF_024679245.1 Pseudorasbora parva
ATCGGTGAGTATTAGAGACCGATCGGTAAGTATTAGAGACCGATCGGTGAGTATTAGAGACCGATCGGTGAGTATTAGAGACCGATCGGTGAGTATTAGAGACCGATCGGTGAGTATTAGAGACCGATCGGTGAGTATTAGAGACCGATCGGTGAGTATTAGAGACCGATCGGTGAGTATTAGAGACCGATCGGTGAGTATTAGAGACCGATCGGTGAGTATTAGAGACCGATCGGTGAGTATTAGAGACCGATCGGTGAGTATTAGAGACCGATGGGTGAGTATTAGAGGCCGATGGGTGAGTATTAGAGACCGATCGGTGAGTATTAGAGACCGATCGGTGAGTATTAGAGGCCGATGGGTGAGTATTAGAGACCGATCGGTGAGTATTAGAGGCCGATGGGTGAGTATTAGAGGCCGATCGGTGAGTATTAGAGACCGATCGGTGAGTATTAGAGACCGATCGGTGAGTATTAGAGACCGATCGGTGAGTATTAGAGACCGATCGGTGAGTATTAGAGACCGATCGGTGAGTATTAGAGACCGATCGGTGAGTATTAGTAGAGACCGATCGGTGAGTATAAGAGACCGATCGGTGAGTATTAGAGACCGATCGGTGAGTATTAGAGACCGATCGGTGAGTATTAGAGACCGATCGGTGAGTATAAGAGACCGATCGGTGAGTATTAGAGACCGATCGGTGAGTATTAGAGGCCGATCGGTGAGTATTAGAGGCCGATCGGTGAGTATTAGAGGCCGATCGGTGAGTATTAGAGGCCGATCGGTGAGTATTAGAGGCCGATCGGTGAGTATTAGAGACCGATCGGTGAGTATTAGAGACCGATCGGTGAGTATTAGAGACCGATCGGTGAGTATTAGAGACCGATCGGTGAGTATTAGAGACCGATGGGTGAGTATTAGAGACCGATGGGTGAGTATTAGAGACCGATCGGTGAGTATTAGAGACCGATGGGTGAGTATTAGAGACCGATCGGTGAGTATTAGAGACCGATCGGTGAGTATTAGAGACCGATGGGTGAGTATTAGAGGCCGATCGGTGAGTATTAGAGGCCGATCGGTGAGTATTAGAGGCCGATCGGTGAGTATTAGAGACCGATCGGTGAGTATTAGAGACCGATCGGTGAGTATTAGAGACCGATCGGTGAGTATTAGAGACCGATCGGTGAGTATTAGAGACCGATCTGTGAGTATTAGAGACCGATGGGTGAGTATTAGAGACCGATGGGTGAGTATTAGAGACCGATCGGTGAGTATTAGAGACCGATGGGTGAGTATTAGAGACCGATCGGTGAGTATTAGAGACCGATCGGTGAGTATTAGAGACCGATGGGTGAGTATTAGAGGCCGATCGGTGAGTATTAGAGGCCGATCGGTGAGTATTAGAAAGAATGTCAAGAATGAGACGGAACAGATATCAGTGACCGGGATAGTGAACACACACACACACACACACTTCTACTCTCACTCTCACTCACACACACACACTTCTACTCTCACTCTCACTCACACACACACTTATACTCTCGCTCTCTCACACACACACACACACTCTCGCTCTCTCACACACACACACACACACACACACACACACACACACACACACACACACACACACACACACAGGAAACATTCTGCATTTTTACTTTCTCATATAAACTCCTCCTGTGTGATTTATAAGCCTTTTGTAAAGTGGGGCCATGGGTAATGTCCTCATATTTCACCCTCTCCTGTAATACCTGTGTCATACCCATGGCATTATACACATTTGGGTCCTCATATGTCACAAAAACAGGCCCACCCTTATACTCTCACTCTCTCACACACACACACTTATACTCTCGCTCTCACTCACACTTATACTCTCTCTCTCTCTCTCTCTCTCACACACACATACACACACACAGTCTAATAACGCTCATGTCTAACCCTTTTGTAAGCCCGGTTCTCTTTCCTCATGTGGTTTGGAGATCCACCAATGGGAAGGCCATCTGTACCTGACCTCTGCCCTCTGCAGAAGCAGCCAATGGCCAGTCAGGCCACGCCCCTCACCTGTGGGATATATGGGCTGTGTACGCTACTGTCCATCATGAGTATATTCCCTTCTGGCGCTCTCTGTGTAACGGAGGCCAGCTAGTAGCGGTTGCTGTGCGAGTAAATCTCACTCCTCTGACCTCGAAACACGCTCTGGCGGCCGACGCTAGGGGTAGCAGCCTTTAGCCTCCATGTCCGACTCTCACGCTGGCGGACCCGGGTTCGAGCCCCGGTCTGAACAGAAGGGGTTACGCCTGCACTGACATCACTGGAGGAACACTAACAGCGCTGTGGGCAAATATTACCAGCGGAAGTTAGAAAAACTGATTTTTAGGCCAGAGGAGAACTGAGTCTGGTTTCTCTATTCGGCTCTAATCTGACCTCTGAGCTGTGCGGTGTCCAGAATAATAATCCTCCGCTGTGTGTTAATAGGCCAGAGGAGAACTGA
>NC_090188.1:449616-454616 GCF_024679245.1 Pseudorasbora parva
CACACAGTTTAAGATATTTTATATTTAGTCCGAGAGCGTATGCAAGTGTATGCACACTATACTGTCCATGTCCAGAAAGGGAATAAAAACATCCAACGATCGGATCGCCAGTGTCTCGTGATTTCAGCAGTTTGACACGCGATCCGAATCATGAATCGATTCGCTGACTCATAACTCTTAATCTTTATTTGAGGATTGAACACAAACCCGGAAGAGAAGCCAATGCTGAATAAAGTCGTAGTTTTTGTTATTTTTGGACCCAAATGTATTTTGGATGCTTCAAGAGACTCTAATTAACCCACTGATGTCTCATATGGACTACTGTGATGATGTTTTTATTCCCTTTCTGGACATGGACAGTATAGTGTGCATACACTTGCATACGCTCTCGGACTAAATATAAAATATCTTAAACTGTGTGTGAAGATGAGCGGAGGTCTTACGGGTGTGGAGCGACATTAGGGAGAGGAGTTAATGACAGACATTTCACTTTAGGCTGAACTAACCCGGTAACACTAAGCTCCTGAAGATCTGACAGGGGGACATCCCAAGGAAGAGTTAAAGACAGATGTTCACATTGTCAGTAAAACACACACTTTCTCAGATCTGGAGCTCTTCACACACTGAACACAAAACTGAAGACCAAACCTCTGAGCTAAAGTAATGGTCTTGCTTTGGGAAAAATAACTCAAAATGAAGAGAGTTTTTGCTTAAAATAAGATAAATAATCTGCCAATGGGGTCAGAAATAATCTTAATTCAAACAGAAAACAAGATTATTTTTCTCACCCCATTGGCAGATTATTTATCTTATTTTAAGCAAAAACTCTCTTCATTTTGAGTTATTTTTCCCCAAAACCAGACAAAAACACTAAGTAAAAAAAGCATTTTTTACTAAATCAAAAGTATGGTTTCAAATAAAGTCTAGTTTTTATTAATTTACGCACCACTGCAAACCACAGAATCCAGACAAATGAAATAAAACATTTCACGAGGCACAATTATTGTTAAAAACTGAAAAGGTCGGCACAGCAGGACTCCAGTAAATGCACAGAAGTTTAGGTTCTGACAGTGGACTCACACACGGGGGATGTTCACGCAAAGCTCTTCGTCAGACCTCGCTCGATAATAAAAATAAAAGTATTTTTTGTGCATTTTTTGGAGTTACGGTGGTATATTTGTGGTGTTTTTTTATCATTTCTTTAGCCGATCTTGAGCATATTTCTGCCGGTGAGGTGCTGCTTTGTTCCGGTTTCCGCGCGATTATTGTTCAAATGTAAGCAGGAGCTCTTGGGTCCGAATCCGCTTCTGTAGTTTAACGCCGGGATCGGTGCCCCGGCTCAGGGACTAAAAGGGTCGTCCCTCGTATCTTAATGAGTCATGGGTGTGTTTAATGAGCAATAAACCAATCAGAGGCGGATGGGTTGTTATCATGGCTATCAAAATCCAGCGTTCGGTATTTCGCGTACGTGAGTTTTTGTTGTAGGTGGCTAAAAAAATAAAATAAAACTTGTGTACTGTGCTAATTAACTGAGACTTCTTACAGCTCTTACAGGTTGTTGGCCTTGTCTGTTTCGTTGCTTCTATTACTCTCCCCTTTTTTGTAAGTCGCTTTGGATAAAAGCGTCTGCTAAATGATTAAATGTAAATCTCGCGTTCCCTTTATAAGCCAGTTGTGCTCGAGCCATGAGCGGAGTCACTGTCTACATGAGGAGAGACAGAACGCTTCTCCAGAGAGGACGCCTCCACTTTAATATTTAAATGTGTGTGTGTGTGTGTGTGTGTGTGTGTGTGTGTGTGTGTGTGTGTGTGTGTGTGTGTGTGTGTGTGTGTGTGTGTGTGTGTGTGTGTGTGTTAGGGATGCCACAATACTCAGTATAATATTGAACCGTTTGATACGGCATTCACGGTTCAATATGCGCTGGTGAATTGTGTTTTTTTCGGTTTTGTTTTAATTATTTCCATTTCTCTCCGTTTGAAATATTCCTCTCAGTTTCTTTCGGCTGTGTTTGAGTCTACGCACCTAACATACACACACTCGGATATGTCTAAAGTGAAAGTAAAATCACGTCTATATATGAGACGAGCAGGTCTTAAAGGGACAGTTCACCTCTACAATCATTTTAATTTAAAAAAAACACCTTACAGCAGCTTTTAATCAGTGTTGTATACTGAAGACTATGGAGTTTTAATTTTAGCCTACATTTATTCATTCAAATTCACACTTAAATGCTGCTGTTCATCTCTGAGCTGCCACTGTAAATCTGTATATATATTTATTTCCTATATATATAGTTTCCTCAAACTGGGACGTTACCTGGAAGGAGAGCCGGTCTTTGCTGGGACTGAGCCTCATGTCATCCATCGGTGTGGAGCTGATCATCACGTCAGTCATCACGGCACGAGCTGCACACACACACACACACACACACACACACACACACACACAGTGCTTGAGAATCATTCTGAAACTACAGTACACTGAAGCGTCTCAGAGCCGGAGCCTGAGTTTGCCACCGCACCGCTCGAGCTCAGCTCAGACAGGAAGTGCTCACAGCGTCCTGCAACCGTGGAAACCCCCGAAACACGGACAGCTCAACACACTCACAGAGGACATATTACGCAGAATCCACTTTTATAAAGCGTTTGAACGCAGATGTGTGTGTAAACAACCAGCCCTTAATGATAAAAATCCACCCAATACTACAATCATTATCAATCCTCATATTTCCCTCCACTCCGGTGTAAGAGTAGAGAAGCCCCGCCCACGCCTGCAGCTGATTGGCCCTTTAGCATAGACACGCCCCTGAGTGGGAAGGCTTTCCTCAAGGTTTAGGAGTGCTTTTACACACACACACGAGCTCCCCATTGTTAACCCGTGGGGTTTAATCTGGAGCCGGCCCCCCCTCTCTAACAGCTCCAGCTCTTCTGGGAAGGCTTTCCTCAAGGTTTAGGAGTGTGTTTATGGGGATTTTTGCCCATTCTTCTAGAAGCTCATTTGTGAGGTCAGGCACTGATGTTGGACGAGAAGGCCTGGCTCTCAGTCTCCGCTCTAATTCATCCCAAAGCTGTTCTATCGGGTTGAGCTCAGGACTCTGTGCAGGCCAGTCCAGTTCCTCCACACCAAACTCCTCATCCATGTCTTTATGGAGCGACGCTTTGTGCACTGGAGCGCAGTCATGCTGGGACAGGAAGGGGCCGTCCACAAACTGATCCCATAAAAATGGGAGCGTGAAACTGTCCTAAATGTCTTGGTGACGCATTAAGAGTTCCTTTCACTGGAACTAAGGGGCCAACCCCTGAAAAACAACCCCACCCCATAATCCCCTCTCAACCAAACTTTACACTTGGTGTAACCGGTATTAATTATAACGTTTAATTTCTGTTTCCTTGAGTGTTACAGTGTGTATGCCACAAACATCACTAATGTCCCGATGAACTAGCGAACACGTCTCATGAGATCGGCCTGTTTAGTTGTGGACTGAATATCTGAAGCTCGTTTAAAGGCTCCGCCCTCTTCTGAGGAGGGGGGGGGGGCAGCAGCTCATTTGCATTTAAAGGCACACACACATAAATGCCGTGTTTTTGCTCACACCCAAATAAGGGCAAATTTGACAAGAGATAAATGACCTGGGGGTATTTTGAGCTAAAACTTCACACACACACACACAAACGCACACACACACACGCAAACACACTCTGGGGAAACCATCTTGTGTAATATGTCCGGTTGAACTGAACGCACTGCCGCGGTTTCCACGAAGAGCAGGAGAGCTGGTGAAATTAAGGAGAGTGGCGTTTAAAGATGACTGATATCCGCTCCGTCCATAAGCCAAAAAATTGGAGACACATTGCATAACGGCTAACAGGCTAAAGCACGAGGACGTCAGCGGCTTTATCCAGCACGGAGGGATAATCCCAAAATCTGCCCGACAAAATCCACTGACTGAAAATGTCCTTTACCTCGCAGTGTGTGTGTGTGTGTGTGTGTACTTGTTTATATTACATTGTGGGGACATTTGTAATATAAATCTGAGATCAGCAGCCAGCGGTCCCCACAATGTAAACGGGTTTATAAACACACCAAATGATGTTTTTATGAGAAAGTAAAAATGCAGAATGTTTCCTGTGATGGGTAGGTATAGGGGCAGTGTGTGTGTGTGTGTGTGTGTGTGTGTGTGTGTGTGTGATGGATAGGTTTAGGGGCAGGGGCAGTGTGTGTGTGTGTGTGTGTGTGTGTGTGATGGGTAGGGTTAGAGGCAGGGGCAGTGTGTGTGTGTGTGTGTGTGTGTGTGTGTGTGTGTGTGTGTGTGTGTGTGTGTGTGTGTGTGTGTGTGTGTGTGTGTGTGTGTGTGATGGGTAGGGTTAGAGGCAGGGGCAGTGTGTGAGGGTGTGTGTGTGTGTGATGGGTAGGGTTAGAGGCAGGGGCAGTGTGTGAGGGTGTGTGTGTGTGTGTGTGTGTGTGTGTGTGTGTGTGTGTGTGTGTGTGTGTGTGTATGTGTGTGATGGGTAGGTTTAGGGGCAGTGTGTGTGTGTGTGTGTGTGATGGGTAGGGTTAGAGGCAAGGGCAGTGTGTGAGGGTGTGTGTGTGTGTGTGTGATGGGTAGGGTTAGAGGCAGGGGCAGTGTGTGAGGGTGTGTGTGTGTGTGTGTGTGATGGGTAGGTTTAGGGGCAGTGTGTGTGTGTGTGTGTGATGGGTAGGGTTAGAGGCAAGGGCAGTGTGTGAGGGTGTGTGTGTGTGTGTGTGATGGGTAGGGTTAGAGGCAGGGGCAGTGTGTGAGGGTGTGTGTGTGTGTGTGTGTGTGTGTGTGTGTGTGTGTGTGTGTGTGTGTGATGGGTAGGGTTAGAGGCAGGGGCAGTGTGTGAGTGTGTGTGTGTGTGTGTGTGTGTGTGTGTGTGTGTGTGTGTGTGTGTGTGTGTGTGTGTGTGTGTGTGTGTGTGTGTGTGTGTGTGTGTGTGTGTGTGTGTGTGTGTGTGTGTGTGTGTGTGTGTGATGGGTAG
>NC_090188.1:457116-474616 GCF_024679245.1 Pseudorasbora parva
TGTGTGATGGGTAGGGTTAGAGGCAAGGAAAGTGTGTGAGGGTGTGTGTGTGTGTGTGATGGGTAGGGTTAGAGGCAAGGGCAGTGTGTGAGGGTGTGTGTGTGTGTGTGTGTGTGTGTGATGGGAAGGGTTAGAGGCAGGGGCAGTGTGTGAGGGTGTGTGTGTGTGTGTGTGTGTGTGTGTGTGTGTGTGTGTGTGTGATGGGTAGGGTTAGAGGCAGGGGCAGTGTGTGAGGGTGTGTGTGTGTGTGATGGGTAGGGTTAGAGGCAGGGGCAGTGTGTGAGGGTGTGTGTGTGTGTGATGGGTAGGGTTAGAAGCAGGGGCAGTGTGTGAGGGTGTGTGTGTGTGTGTGTGTGTGTGTGTGTGTGTGTGTGTGTGTGATGGGTAGGTTTAGGGGCAGTGTGTGAGGGTGTGTGTGTGTGTGTGTGTGTGTGTGTGTGTGTGTGTGTGTGATGGGTAGGTTTAGGGGCAGTGTGTGAGGGTGTGTGTGTGTGTGTGTGTGTGTGTGTGTGTGAGATGGATAGGTTTAGGGGCAGTGTGTGTGTGTGTGTGTGTGTAATGGGTAGGGTTAGAGGCAAGGGCAGTGTGTGTGTGTGTGTGTGTGTGTGTGTGTGTGTGTGTGCGTGATGGGTAGGGTTAGAGGCAGGGGCAGTAGGTGAGGGTGTGTGTGTGTGTGATGGGTAGGGTTAGAGGCAGGGGCAGTGTGTGAGGGTGTGTGTGTGTGTGTGTGTGTGTGTGTGTGTGTGTGTGTGTGATGGGTAGGTTTAGGGGCAGTGTGTGTGTGTGTGTGTGTGATGGGTAGGGTTAGAGGCAAGGGCAGTGTGTGAGGGTGTGTGTGTGTGTGTGTGATGGGAAGGGTTAGAGGCAGGGGCAGTGTGTGAGGGTGTGTGTGTGTGTGTGTGTGTGTGTGTGTGTGTGATGGGTAGGGTTAGAGGCAGGGGCAGTGTGTGAGGGTGTGTGTGTGTGTGTGATGGGTAGGGTTAGAGGCAGGGGCAGTGTGTGAGGGTGTGTGTGTGTGTGTGATGGGTAGGGTTAGAGGCAGGGGCAGTGTGTGAGGGTGTGTGTGTGTGTGTGTGTGATGGGTAGGGTTAGAGGCAGGGGCAGTGTGTGAGGGTGTGTGTGTGTGTGTGATGGGTAGGGTTAGAGGCAGGGGCAGTGTGTGAGGGTGTGTGTGTGTGTGATGGGTAGGGTTAGAGGCAGGGGCAGTGTGTGTGTGTGTGTGTGTGTGTGTGTGTGTGTGATGGGTAGGGTTAGAGGCAGGGGCAGTGTGTGAGGGTGTGTGTGTGTGTGATGGGTAGGGTTAGAAGCAGGGGCAGTGTGTGAGGGTGTGTGTGTGTGTGTGTGTGTGTGTGAGATGGGTAGGTTTAGGGGCAGTGTGTGTGTGTGTGTGTGTGTGTGTGTGTGTGTGTGTGTGTGTGTGTGTGTGTGTGTGTGTGTGTGTGTGTGTGATGGGTAGGTTTAGGGGCAGTGTGTGTGCGTGTGTGTGTGTGTGTGTGTGTGTGTGTGTGTGTGTGTGTGTGTGTGTGTGTGTGTGTGTGTGTGTGTGTGTGTGATGGGTAGGGTTAGGGGCAGTGTGTGTGTGTGTGTGTGTGTGTGTGTGTGTGTGTGTGTGTGTGTGTGTGTGTGTGATGGGTAGTGTTAGGGGCAGTGTGTGTGTGTGTGTGTGTGTGTGTGTGTGTGTGTGTGTGTGTGTGTGTGTGTGTGTGTGTGTGATGGGTAGGTTTAGGTGCAGTGTGTGTGTGTGTGTGTGTGTGTGTGTGATAGGTAGGTTTAGGTGCAGTGTGTGTGTGTGTGTGTGTGTGTGTGTGTGTGTGTGTGTGTGTACTTGTCTACCTATCTAACAGGGGACCTTGGCGTCGTTACACACTCACCAACAGGGGACCTCTGAGCCAAGAGGGGACATTTTTCAAGTCCCCTGTTGGTCATGCATTAAATCATGTGAAAATGAAGTAAAAAACTAAAGAAATGCTCTGGTGATTTTTTAAATGTTTGACCAAGTAAGGACCTACAGGTGTGTGTGTTTAAATCATGTTAAAATCAAGAAACAACACTCTGGTGAATTTTTAAAAATTTTGACCAAGAGGGGACCTAAGAGTGTGTGAGTGTTTAAGGCCATGCTCAGCAGCTCCCCTGTAGGCTGGAGCAGGAACTGTAATAGCCCTTAAACACACGTCGTTCACACACACACACACACACACACTCCTCTATTGTTTGAATGGCCTGCTGTCCTCTGACTCTAGAGCTGCTGTTTAACAGGCTGCTTACTAAAGGAACAAACATTATATAGATTATATCTCTTTACTAAATACCCTGACTAGTTTCAAACTTTGCATTACTTTAAAATTAAATACTACAGGATCCAAGAAAAAACGATTAAAAAATCTAAACAACCAGGATGTAATTAGAAATACATCTGCCATCAAAATGTGTGTGTCCTCAGTTTCTACAAATAAATATAGTAAATACCATCCATCATGGCCGTGGAGAGACCGTAAAACTTTATTAAATTATTAAGGGATCTCATTCAATGCTTTTGTAAACATTTTTTGTTTCTGTGTATATATATATATATATATAACATTTTAATGACAGTGGCCTATAATTATTGAAAAATAATGCATTATTTTATTTATATTAAAAAAAAAAAGGTACGGTAAATGGGACAAACTTTGCATCTAAAGATCTTTTAAACAAGTGTTAACATAGACATTATTAAAAACATTTTATTTTAGCCAAGTATTTGTAAAAATAATGTGTGACTTTTGGCCCATATAAAAGGCCCATCTTACCACCTTATACATTTATGAGCTTTTTAAACTAACCACTTTTGATTTATTTATGTTTAACAAAATGATGCAGGTCCCCTGTTAGATAGTAAATCACGACGCCTGTGTGTTTGCTGTGACATTTCTTATCATCATAAACACACTGCAAAGATTTAGAGTTTTTACAGCAATACCTGAGTTTAAAGGGTTAAATCAAGCAGAAATAGCTCTCTAATGTATTAATTGCAGGTCATTATTGAATAGTGATTACGTTACACACACACACTGACTCAGGTCCCCTGTTAGATAGTAAATCACGACGCCTGTGTGTTTGCTGTGACATTTCTTATCATCACAAACACACTGCAAAGATTTAGAGTTTTAACAGCAATAACTGAGTTTAAAGGGTTAAATCAAGCAGAAATAGCTCTCTAATGTATTAATTGCAGGTCATTATTGAATAGTGATTACGTTACACACACACTGACTCAGGTCCCCTGTTAGATAGTAAATCACGACGCCTGTGTGTTTGCTGTGACATTTCTTATCATCATAAACACACTGCAAAGATTTAGAGTTTTTACAGCTATGCCTGAGTTTAAAGGGTTAAATCAAGCAGAAATAGCTCTCTAATGTATTAATTGCAGGTCATTATTGAATAGTGATTACGTTACACACACACTGACTCAGGTCCCCTGTTAGATAGTAAATCACGACGCCTGTGTGTTTGCTGTGACATTTCTTATCATCATAAACACACTGCAAAGATTTCGAGTTTTTACAGCTATGCCTGAGTTTAAAGGGTTAAATCAAGCAGAAATAGCTCTCTAATGTATTAATTGCAGGTCATTATTGAATAGTGATTACAATACACACACACACTGACTCATGTCCCCTGTTAGATAGTAAATCACGACGCCTGTGTGTTTGCTGTGACATTTCTTATCATCACAAACACTCTGTAAAGATTTAGAGTTTTTACAGCAATACCTGAGTTTAAAGGGTTAAATCAAGCAGAAATAGCTCTCTAATGTATTAATTGCAGGTCATTATTGAATAGTGATTACGTTACACACACACACACACACTCAGGTCCCCTGTTAGATAGTAAATCACGACGCCTGTGTGTTTGCTGTGACATTTCTTATCATCACAAACACACTGTAAAGATTTAGAGATTTTACAGCAATACCTGAGTTTAAAGGGTTAAATCAAGCAGAAATAGCTCTCTAATGTATTAATTGCAGGTCATTATTGAATAGTGATTACGTTACACACACACACACACACTCAGGTCCCCTGTTAGATAGTAAATCACGACGCCTGTGTGTTTGCTGTGACATTTCTTATCATCACAAACACACTGTAAAGATTTAGAGTTTTTACAGCAATACCTGAGTTTAAAGGGTTAAATCAAGCAGAAATAGCTCTCTAATGTATTAATTGCAGGTCATTATTGAATAGTGATTACGTTACACACACACACACTCACTCAGGTCCCCTGTTAGATAGTAAATCACGACGCCTGTGTGTTTGCTGTGACATTTCTTATAATAACAAACACACTGTAAAGATTTAGAGTTTTTACAGCAATACCTGAGTTTAAAGGGTTAAATCAAGCAGAAATAGCTCTCTAATGTATTAATTGCAGGTCATTATTGAATAGTGATTACGTTACACACACACTCACTCAGGTCCCCTGTTAGATAGTAAATCACGACGCCTGTGTGTTTGCTGTGACATTTCTTATCATCACAAACACACTGCAAAGATTTAGAGGTTTTACAGCAATACCTGAGTTTAAAGGGTTAAATCAAGCAGAAATAGCTCTCTAATGTATTAAATGCAGGTCATTATTGAATAGTGATTACGTTACACACACACTCACTCAGGTCCCCTGTTAGATAGTAAATCACGACGCCTGTGTGTTTGCTGTGACATTTCTTATAATCACAAACACACTGCAAAGATTTAGAGTTTTTACAGCAATACCTGAGTTTAAAGGGTTAAATCAAGCAGAAATAGCTCTCTAATGTATTAATTGCAGGTCATTATTGAATAGTGATTACGTTACACACACACTCACTCAGGTCCCCTGTTAGATAGTAAATCACGACGCCTGTGTGTTTGCTGTGACATTTCTTTTCATCACAAACACACTGCAAAGATTTAGAGGTTTTACAGCAATACCTGAGTTTAAAGGGTTAAATCAAGCAGAAATAGCTCTCTAATGTATTAATTGCAGGTCATTATTGAATAGTGATTATGTTACACACACACTCACTCAGGTCCCCTGTTAGATAGTAAATCACGACGCCTGTGTGTTTGCTGTGACATTTCTTATCATCACAAACACACTGCAAAGATTTAGAGTTTTTACAGCAATAACTGAGTTTAAAGGGTTAAATCAAGCAGAAATAGCTCTCTAATGTATTAATTGCAGGTCATTATTGAATAATGAATATGTTACACACACACACTGAGCAGGGGCGAGGCTACATAAGGGCCAGGGTGGCACTGGCCCACTCAGATTGACGGCTGGCCCACCCAATCAGAACAGACAAAAAAAAAAAAAAAAATTGGGATAGCAGAAAGAATATGCCTATGTGACAACACAAATCACTTAAACACGTACAAAAAGTTTCATTAAAAAATAGGGCTGTCAAATATGTTAATAACGCGTTAATGCAAATTCATTTTAACAGCACTAAATTTATTAACGCAGCGTGCATTTTCTGTTTGATCCGTGGCATAGCCCGTAGTTGGAAAAAGTGAGAGCAGTCAGACGCAAAGGATGCAGCACCAAACATTAATAGGGAAAGAAAAGGGTTGACATTAATATTCTAAACCAAAGGAGCAGTTATTGCCAACATAAGCTACCACATAAGCTACCACATTTTTTGTTTCACTTTTATTAGACTTCAGCGTGCGTTTTTTTCACAGAGCGCATTCTCTGCAGTCTGAGCGCGATGCACTGCAGCTCACTCTCGCTCATGTCTGAGGTAAATCATTATCACCGATTACAGTACACCTGTTTTATTGAACTAAATACATTACAATCGGCTAAAACGAATGCACAGGTTCCTTTCCTGAACAAGCGCGCTCCCGAGTCCATGTTCTTCACACTGTCCACGTAAATCGCAGCCCAGTTCGGTGCGCACACGCAAAATACCGGCAGTTCAATAGGGAGCGCGCGTCTCTTAAAGGGGCCGCACTATATTCCTACTCGTGGAATATGGACCTCCTCCAGGTATGGTGTGGTTCTGGTGCGCTCACTGGTACACATTACCAATTTTTCATACGAACTTTGCCCTGCTCTGAATTAAACTGCCAGTGTAAAAACTCCCTTTATATTCTTAAAATGAGAGAAATCACTACTTACACTTAATTTTTAAGTTTAGGCTTAAGAGACATGAACAATTTCTTAGATAAACATCTATGCCCTTTGATACGTCTAATCTTCATGCTGTATTGATTATTATTGAATAAGTATGGTTTCACTAATAATAAATGTACATTTGCATAAAGCATGCATATTTGTCCATACTCATGTTGATTAGAGTATTAAAAACTTAATTTTAGATTTACAATTGCTAAAAATGTGCGATTAAATTGCGATTAAATATTTTAATCGATTGACAGCCCTATTAAAAAATAATTATGGTAGAGCGAAAACATTTTCATATTTCATTGCAATTTGCCTTATTGCAACAGCCAATCAATAAGCTTAGTAGTAATGTTTAGCCAATCACGTATTGTTGAGGGGATGGGAAGATGAGTTTACGTCTGCTAGTGAAATAAACTTTTAACACTGGCCACGGTGCATAACAGAAGACGAAATTCTCACAGGTTAAGCTGCAAATACATGTTTGACAACAGTTATACTGAGTTGCATAAGTGACAAGAACTGGTTATTCCATTTTAAAATTAACCCAATTACTAAACACTGATGTCTTGTTACAGTGGTCATATAGCAGCACAATATCTATATTTGTCTTCCTTGCAATAGGCTTTGTAGCTGCTTGTTATAAATTAATTTTGTATATATGAATTATATGAATTTGTTGGCAAAAAATAAATCATATATAGCTTATATTTACTGTCAAGTGATTTTGTCCCATATTGTTAAATTTGTGTAATTTGTGAGTAGTCATTGAGGTCCACCCTATTCCACCAAGGTCCACTCAGTTAAAAATTTCTGGCCTCGCCACTGACACTGAGTCGAGTCCCGTTAGATAGTAAATCACGACGCCTGTGTGTTTGCTGTGACATTTCTTATCATCACAAACACACTGCAAAGATTTAGAGTTTTTACAGCAATACCTGAGTTTAAAGGGTTAAATCAAGCAGAAATAGCTCTCTAATGTATTAATTGCAGGTCATTATTGAATAGTGATTACGTTACACACACACTGACTCAGGTCCCCTGTTAGATAGTAAATCACGACGCCTGTGTGTTTGCTGTGACATTTCTTGTTGTCATAAACACACTGCAAAGATTTAGAGGTTTTACAGCAATACCTGAGTTTAAAGGGTTAAATCAAGCAGAAATAGCTCTCTAATGCATTAATTGCAGGTCATTATTGAATAGTGATTACGTTACACACACACTCACTCAGGTCCCCTGTTAGATAGTAAATCATGACGCCTGTGTGTTTGCTGTGACATTTCTTATCATCACAAACACACTGCAAAGATTTAGAGTTTTTACAGCAATAACTGAGTTTAAAGGGTTAAATCAAGCAGAAATAGCTCTCTAATGTATTAATTGCAGGTCATTATTGAATAGTGATTACGTTACACACACACTGACTCAGGTCCCCTGTTAGATAGTAAATCACGACGCCTGTGTGTTTCTCTCCTCAACCCCCACAACCCCCCACTCACAATTTACATTTCAATAAAGGAGACTTGAAAAACCAGTTTGTGAACCACAGGCCAATAGAGCTCAAACTACCAATGTGGCAGAACCCTTCTCAAATAAACTAGAGAAGATGCTGGGATTTGACCTGCCAAATTAAACTAAATTACAGTTTTTACAATCGCTAGGCCACGTTTCTCAATACTTTGGTCATTTTCAAAACTTGTTCTCCAAACCAACTTTCTGCTTCACAGCAGTTATTTCACATTCAAAATCCACAAAAACTAACAAAACACTTCATTCATGTCTCAAATCAAGTGCCAATGATCCACAGTTTAGCTTGCACAGACTGAAGTTGTGATCACTCTGTGAAGAGTTTTGAAAAAGTGACCAACATTTGTTTGACAAATTTGAGAGTGCCAGAGACTTTGACTAAGGAGAATATTCTGAGCACACTGTGTGATGTTATTGAGATCTTTTATGAAACTTTTTAGAGGTGACAAAAGTGAGAGTTCCAGAGTATCGAGCTGAAGAGAAAAGTCTGAGCACAGCATGTGATGCTGTTGAGATCCCTTCTGAAACTTTAGAGGAGACACATATGAGCAATCCAGTCTCTCTAGCCAAGGAGACAAATCAGAGCATAGTATGTGATGTTGTTGAGATCTCTTATGAAACTTTAGTGGAGATAAACATGAGAGAATGTCATTTTTTGTCTCAGGATAAACATGTGAGAAGCAGGAGACTTAGCCTTATGTCTCAATTTGATGTTCACTTGATCTCATTTCTGTCTAGGAGAACGATGTGAGTTGAGAAGGAGATCTCAGGTTTGATTTTCCTTTCCTCTAGGTTGGCCTTTGGTTCACAAACTGGGTTTTTAGGGCCCTATAAAATCCGTTGTATTTTTTCCCAAATTCCGTTTTTTCCGTTTTAATTTTTGCAGATTCCTTTTTTTCCGTTAAAATGTTTGGTAATTCAGTTTTTTTACCCTTTACTGTAATTTTGGTGAAAAAAGAGTTTGCTTTTAATGTTAATATAATACAACATAAAACAAAAAATAGGAATGACCTTAAATTTATCGAGGTAACAAACATCACATTTACTTTTTAGGACAAATATGATATTTGACATAACACTGCACTTCAAATACTTCAAATATTAATGGTTATTAGCTTTAAACTTTCCGGTAAAATAAATTATAATAGTTTATATAAGTTAAAATGAAAGTGCTCCATTAGCTTTTTCTTTCAAGTAATTTTTTTTTAAAAAGAACTAAAAAAAAAAAAATCATAAGAATCATCTTTTACAGTACTCTTAAGTACTATTAAGTAAAACATTTAAATTTGAAAATTAACATAAAAAAAACATTGCACCATGAAATCATGTAGTGAATTGTTCTGTGTGTTTAACAATCACCATTATGATATCCAGAGCTGTGAAAAATAAAAATACACGAAAACACAACACTGCCAGAAGTTTTTTTCCCAACTTCAAAGGCCCCTTTAAATGATTAAAACTAGATGCTTAATTTTAACTTTAAGGTTATGTGAACTACCCATATAGAGCATGTTAAATGCATGTTTGGAACAGACTAACAGAGGGGAAAACGGTCGCATTTGCAGCAGATATGCATTGCTGCCTAATGTGCACATTATAAATCAAAGCACGAGATGACAGGGGTCGAGCAGAACACCGGAAAATCTGACAGAATGGACAATATTTGTCTGTATGTGCAATACACGAGCGCGGCTCACGCTCTCCATACGGAAAGCTTCTGCGCCGCCTGCGCGTGCAGTGTGAAACCGCCGTTAGCGTCGAGTTTCTTAACTTTTTCGCTGCCGAAAGCAGAGCCGTGGAGACCAACTTCGCCGTACTTTCATTGTTTTGAAGGGCGAGCTGAAATGACGGGAGGGGTTGTGTCGCGAAGATTTGCTTCCTCCGGTCTGCACTTTCCTCAGACATACGTTCTCCACCCACACGACACAGAATTTCACTACAAATATGTAAAATTCCGGGGAAATCTGCGTTAACACCAAATTCCGCGTTTATATGCAGATTCCGCGTTAATATGCCAATTCCGCGATTCCGTCCGCGATTCCGTGATCGCGGAAATTATAGGGCCCTAGGTTTTCAAGTCTTCCCTTATTTATTATTATTAAAATGTAAATTGTGTGGGGGGTTGTGTGGATCTACTGTGTTTGTGGGCCCAGTTTACAGCAGTTAGTTCACCTACAAATGAAAATTAGCCCATGATTTACTCACCCTCAAGTCATCCCAAGTGTATATGACATTCTTTTTTCAAATGAATAAAATCTGAGTTATTTAAATTTATATTAAAAAAGTCCTGGCTCTTCCCAGCTTTAAAATGCCAGTGCCTTGTCGGTCCATAAAAGTGCATCTAACCATCATATAACTGATCCACACAGTAACTGATCCATAGACTAAAATACTAGCTTTCGGTTTTCAGTGCCACACGAATCACATTGCGCTTAAAGGACAACTCCGGTGAGAAACGACCCTAGGGGTAATTAACAGATGGTTACCGAGTAGATCGTTCTCTGGGATGCGGTTTCATGAAAATCGAATTTAAAGAGTTTTATCTCTAAACACAGATTAGCTTATAATGTTTGTCTATGGGGCATGGAATAAGTGAAATTAAATCGCTAGTTAATACCGCTAACAAGGCTCAAAATAACCTCACACTAACAAGGCAGCATAATGAGGGTCCCTACGTGCAAACCGCAGCATTGAGAACTTGTTAGAGTACAAACGGTTTAATAAGAAGGTACTTTATAAAGACAGTACATTACACGTTTACAGACTGCAGCAATCTTGGAAAACAGTCTCGACTAGTCGAGCCACGAACGCTGTGCTAAGTGAGCTGATCGATAGGAATTAAGTTTCTGAAATCTAATTACATGGACTTTTTTTTCTTTTTTTTTCTCTACTGCGTTCAGTGCTTTCTTCCGGAAAAAATGGCCCATATGAGATTCCAAGTCACAGTTCATCACTTAGCACAGCGTTCGTCACTCAAATCTGTTTTTAGAGATAAAACTCTTTACACTTGATTTCCATGAAAACGCATCCCACAGAAAGATCTACTCTGTAACCATCTATTAATTACCCCTAGGGTCATTTCTCACCGGAGTTGTCCTTTAAAGAGTAACCCTTCTTCACCCATGAATCCTTGACGTATGTGCACTGACAAACGCAGAAGAGAGAAGATAGAGCTAAACAAAACTTAGCGTCAGGGGTTACTCTTTTCATAATAACACTAAAACACAATTTCTTTCAATAAAAATAGTTTGTTTAGTCTATAAAGTTTCAAATATGGACATTGTTCTTACACAAACGTGCCACTTTGCTTCAGTAGGCTCTTCATTACTCACGTGCTATATGGGTGAACACCTAAAGCACACGCCCCGAAAGCTGTATCTCTGACAGTCCACAAATGCTAAACTAAAATGCTAAAATTAATACAAAATTATTTTTTAAAAAATAGGAAGTATCCCAGTAAACATAGTTGCTTATGTCATAGTAGGTTCAGTTAAGTGAACATACACTTTGAGAAAAAGTAACTTTAAAATTATTAACTTATAAAAATATATATATATATATATATATATATATATATATATATATATATATATATATATATATATATATATATTTTTTTTTTTTTTTTTTTTTTTTTTTACAGTGAGGACAATACAGTGTTATATTACAACTACTGACAGACCGTCCTGAAAAGCACTGTTTATTTCATGTGGATCATGTCTTTTGTATTTATTTGTGCTTATTTGTAATGTGTTTGGGCTAGTGGTTTAGATGTGTTCTTGAAATTGGAATAGAGAATAGTGTGTGTTGAGTTTGCTGCTCAACCCCCCACCAGTCATTTACATTTCAATGCATGAAGACTCTCACAGGTGATACAAAGAAGCTCACTACTGTTACCTGTGTCCTAGACCAAATACACTGCCAAAAATAAATTGAAATTACATGAAGAAATGAAATTACAATCGCTAGGACATATTTCCCAATATTTAGGAGAACTGAGTGAGGAGTTTATAAATTTGCTAACCAACTTTCAGCTTCACAGCAGTTAATTTTACTTTTACAAATCAACTCATTCTTACAGAGCACTGGCAGCACAGGTTTACATCAACACTAACATCAGGAACATTATACAATTAAAATGTCTTTACAAAACTAGAATGACACTCTCTGCTGCTTATAATTCACTGCATGCTTACAGTACAGTACAACATTATTCCTAAGTTTCCTCTTTTGAATGGATGGTAATGGCCTAACACTTGTGTTGGTGTTCAGTTTCATCAAAGTTGCTTTGATAGTGTTTGATTTTTTTAGCAGGATAAATTGCATTACAGTATTACTGTATACATGTTGTAAATTGCTGTCTCATTCAGTTTTGTATTATGTTATTGTTTTGTCCATAAGTTTAACACTTTTGAAAACAGCATGTAAGGATGTGTGAATTGGCCTGTGTAGAACAAAGATTTGATTGTGTTTGTGTCAAAGTGAGAAAAGATTTCAGGTAAATTGAAAGATGTTGCCATTGAATGCATTTTTTGCTAAAGCAATGTTGATCCACAGTTAAGCTGTGATATAAAATGTTCTTTTACAAAACATTTCTCAATAATAAACACACTTTTTCAACTTTTTCAACTCTTCACACAGTGATCACAACTTCAGTCTGTGCAAGCTAAACTGTGGATCATTGGCACTTGATTTGAGACATGAATTAAGTGTTTAGTTGGTTTTTGTGGATTTTGAATGTGAAATAACTGATGTGAAGCAGAAAGTTGGTTTGGAGAACAAGTTTTGAAAATGACCAAAGTATTGAGAAACGTGGCCTAGCGATTGTAAAAACTGTAATTTAGTTTAATTTGGCAGGTCAAATCCCAGCATCTTCTCTAGTTTATTTGAGAAGGGTTCTGCCACATTGGTAGTTTGAGCTCTATTGGCCTGTGGTTCACAAACTGGTTTTTCAAGTCTCCTTTATTGAAATGTAAATTGTGAGTGGGGGGTTGTGGGGGTTGAGGAGAGAAACACACAGGCGTCGTGATTTACTATCTAACAGGGGACCTGAGTCAGTGTGTGTGTAACGTAATCACTATTCAATAATGACCTGGAATTAATACATTAGAGAGCTATTTCTGCTTGATTTAACCCTTTAAACTCAGTTATTGCTGTAAAAACTCTAAATCTTTACAGTGTGTTTGTGATGATAAGAAATGTCACAGCAAACACACAGGCGTCGTGATTTACTATCTAACAGGGGACCTGAGTCAGTGTGTGTGTAACATATTCACTATTCAATAATGACGGCAATTAATACATTAGAGAGCTATTTCTGCTTGATTTAACCCTTTAAACTCAGGTATTGCTGTAAAAACTCTAAATCTTTGCAGTGTGTTTGTGATGATAAGAAATGTCACAGCAAACACACAGGCGTCGTGATTTACTATCTAACAGGGGACCTGAGTCAGTGTGTGTGTGTAACGTAAATCACTATTCAATAATGACCTGCAATTAATACATTAGAAAGCTATTTCTGCTTAATTTAACCCTTTAAACTCAGGTATTGCTGTAAAACCTCTAAATCTTTCCAGAGTGTTTGTGATGATAAGAAATGTCACAGCAAACACACAGGCGTTGTGATTTACTATCTAACAGGGGACCTGAGTGAGTGTGTGTGTAACGTAGTCACTATTCAATAATGACCTGCAATTAATACATTAGAGAGCTATTTCTGCTTAATTTAACGCTTTAAACTCAGGTATTGCTGTAAAAACTCTAAATCTTTGCAGTGTGTTTGTGATGATAAGAAATGTCACAGCAAACACACAGGCGTCGTGATTTACTATCTAACAGGGGACCTGAGTCAGTGTGTGTGTAACGTAATCACTATTCAATAATGACCTGCAATTAATACATTAGAGAGCTTTTTCTGCTTGATTTAACCCTTTAAACTCAGGTATTGCTGTAAAAACTCTAAATCTTTGCAGTGTGTTTGTGATTATAAGAAATGTCACAGCAAACACACAGGCGTCGTGATTTACTATCTAACAGGGGACCTGAGTGAGTGTGTGTGTAACAATCACTATTCAATAATGACCTGCCATGAATACATTAGAGAGCTATCTCTGCTTGATTTAACTCTTTAAACTCAGGTATTGCTGTAAAAACTCTAAATCTTTGCAGTGTGTTTATGATGATAAGAAATGTCACAGCAAACACACAGGCGTCGTGATTTACTATCTAACAGGGGACCTGAGTCAGTGTGTGTGTAACGTAATCACTATTCAATAATGACCTGCATTTAATACATTACAGAGCTATTTCTGCTTGATTTAACCCTTTAAACTCAGGTATTGCTGTAAAAACTCTAAATCTTTGCAGTGTGTTTATGATGATAAGAAATGTCACAGCAAACACACAGGCGTCGTGATTTACTATCTAACAGGGGACCTGAGTGAGTGTGTGTGTGTAACATAATCACTATTCAATAATGACCTGCAATTAATACATTAGAGAGCTATTTCTGCTTGATTTAACCCTTTAAACTCAGGTATTGCTGTAAAAACTCTAAATCTTTGCAGTGTGTTTGTGATGATAAGAAATGTCACAGCAAACACACAGGCGTCGTGATTTACTATCTAACAGGGGACCTGAGTGAGTGTGTGTGTGTAACATAATCACTATTCAATAATGACCTGCAATTAATACATTAGAGAGCTATTTCTGCTTGATTTAACCCTTTAAACTCAGGTATTGCTGTAAAAACTCTAAATCTTTGCAGTGTGTTTATGATGATAAGAAATGTCACAGCAAACACACAGGCGTCGTGATTTACTATCTAACAGGGGACCTGAGTCAGTAAGTGTGTGTAACATAATCACTATTCAATAATGACCTGCAATTAATACATTAGAGAGCTATTTCTGCTTGATTTAACCCTTTAAACTCAGGTATTGCTGTAAAAACTCTAAATCTTTGCAGTGTGTTTATGATGATAAGAAATGTCACAGCAAACACACAGGCGTCGTGATTTACTATCTAACAGGGGACCTGAGTGAGTGTGTGTGTAACATATTCACTATTCAATAATGACCTGCAATTAATACATTAGAGAGCTATTTCTGCTTGATTTAACCCTTTAAACTCAGGTATTGCTGTAAAAACTCTAAATCTTTACAGTGTGTTTGTGATGATAAGAAATGTCACAGCAAACACACAGGCGTCGTGATTTACTATCTAACAGGGGACCTGAGTCAGTGTGTGTGTAACGTAATCACTATTCAATAATGACCTGTAATATTCAATAATGTAAATACATTGGTGTACCTGACAATAATCTTAAATGAGAGATGTGGACTGATCATATACTGTAATTATGAAGACACAACAGAGAATGAATTTCTTAAAGAAATGACTTTTCTGTAATGTATTAGGTATTATGTCTAAGGTATATTGTGTTTGTGTGTGTGTGTGTGTGCCTATTGTGATACCAGATGCCTGAGTAAACAAGTTAACTTATTTTAATGTGTTGACTAACATACTAAAGCACAAGAAGACTTGTGGACTAACTAAGTGTAGTGTGTTACTTGATGTTACATCTTGTAACTTTATTGCGACTGTGTAATAAATATATTTAAAAATAAATTAAAGTATTAAAGTATATTTTAGGTTACAAATAAATACTTCTCAGTACATTCAAAAGAACACAGTTATTATAAAAAGACATATTATTACTTGACACATTATATAGTCTGTACGAAGCTTAACTGCATTTATGTTATTTATTTGTAAAGACATGTAATGGTGGAGATGGCATATATGTATGCCAAATGCATGTATATATATATATATATATATATATATATATATATATATATATATATATATATATATATATAAAATGAAGACAGACTTGACTGCCAGCTCACTTCACATTCACACACAGCTCCACTGCAGACTAATGGAGGTCCCCTGTTGGATAGGTAGACATCGGTCACACACAAACACACACAGCTCCATTAGAGTCTATGGAGGTCCCCTGTTGGATAGGTAGACATCGTTCAGGTCCCCTCTTGGCATATTTTTAAAAAAATAAAAATATGCTTATTTGAAGTTATATTATGAATAAGGACCTTAAAAGAAAATTTTGTATGTGATTTTTGTTTCTTCAAAATGACTAGAAACACAGGTCCCCTCTTGGATAGTGTAGAGTGATAGTCCCCTCTTGGTAATATAGACGTGTATGTGTGTGTGTGTGTGTGTGATGGGTAGGTTTAGGTGCAGTGTGTGTGTGTGTGTGTGTGTGTGTGTGTGTGTGTGTGTGTGTGTGTGTGTGTGATGGGTAGGTTTAGGTGCAGTGTAAGGGGATGGAATGAAACGGCGTTGATAAACACGCTAAGAAGCGATTATGTGTCTTGATAGCGCGCCAAAATGGCATACAAATTGGTGTGTCATACATATGCCATTTCATGAGATCAGTCTGTCAGAGGTAGTGTGTGTGTGTATGTTTTCGTGTGTGTGTGTATGTTTGTGTGTGTGTGTTTCATGAGCTGATGTTCTGCAGGCTCTACACCATCAGAGCTTCTGAACCCGGCCAGCAGTTTCAGTCACATGACCACTGCTAAATCAAAATGTATTCTGGGCTCTTATTCCACCACACACTCTCAGAATGACTGAGCTCATCTCACATCGCATGAGAACCTCGATCATTATTGATCAGCTCATGAACACACACACACACACACACACAACACACACACTCAGAGCGTCACTGTCGGACGATCATTATTGATCAGCTCATGAACACACACACACACTCAGAGCGTCAGGCGAAACACACACACAAGCGTCAGGCGAAACACACACACACACTCAGGCCCTGTCCACACGAAGCCAGCGCTTTTCCAATCCGATCATTTTTTTTCCTCGTTTCAAGAAATATTTGCGTCCACACTTGATTAAGAAAACAGACTAAAAACGATGTAGTTTGCATGCAAGGCCAGTGTGTGGCGCTGTTATTCTGCCACACACACACACACACACTCAGAGCGTCAGGCAAAACACACACACACACACTCAGAGCATCAGGCAAAACACACACACACACACACACTCAGAGCATCAGGCAAAACACACACTCAGAGCATCAGGCAAAACACACACACACACTCAGAGCATCAGGCAAAACACACACACACACACACACACACACACACACACACACACACACACACACTAAGAGCATCAGGCAAAACACACACACACAAAAACTCAGAGCATCAGGCAAAACACACACACACTCAGAGCATCAGGCGAAACACACACAAACACTCAGAGCATCAGGCAAAACACACACACACACACACACTCAGAGCATCAGGCAAAACACACACACTCAGAGCATCAGGCAAAACACACACACACACTCAGAGCATCAGGCAAAACACACACACACTCAGAGCATCAGGCAAAACACACACACACACTCAGAGCATCAGGCAAAACACAAACACACACTCAGAGCATCAGGCAAAACACACACACACACACTCAGAGCATCAGGCAAAACACACACACACACACACACACTCAGAGCATCAGGCAAAACACACACACACACACACACACACTCACAGCATCAGGCAAAACACACACACACACACACACACACTCAGAGCATCAGGCAAAACACACACACAATCAGAGCATCAGGCAAAACACACACACACACACACACACACACACACACACACTCAGAGCATCAGGCAAAACACACACACACACACACACACACACACACACACACACACACACACACACACACACACTCAGAGCA
>NC_090188.1:479616-482116 GCF_024679245.1 Pseudorasbora parva
AGAAGAACACTGATAAAGGACATTTAGCTGAAAAACACAATTACTTAGAAGGTGAAAATACTTCAATACTGTCCGCCTCTGCCTTTAATATTTAATCACATTAAACATAATACTAGAGTAACAGCAGAACAACATCTGTAATGTACTCGCACAATAGTCTTATAGAGTCTAAAAGAGAAAAATAATCTGATTTCTGATCGGGACGGAAACAAGAAACGAGATTTAATCAGAAATCTGATTATTTTTCTCACCCCATTGGCAGATCATTTCGCCTGTTTTAATCAAAAACTCTCTTCATTTAGATTTTATTTTCAACAAAACAAGAACAAATATCTGATGTCGTTTTACTGATCTAGTAAATGCATCTTGATTTAGGAATATTTAGATATTTAGACTGGAAACGAGACAACATGAGTAAGAAGAGCATTGTTTGCAGTGTAAACGTGAGACTTTATGCTTCGGACATAAATTACAAAGAAAACCCGTCAGTATTTCATTATAGGATGAGATCTTTCAGTTAACTGGCTGTCTTACAGCTTAAAGAATGATAAATGTAGACATTTGGGTTTATACACGTCTCTTTACACTTCCAAAAGCTGACCGTGATGAGAGTAAGTGATGGTTTGCTGACCGCTGCTCACCGACCCAAACCCTCCAGCAGGTGGCGCTCAACCCTTTCTGCACAGATGAGAGCAAAGACAACTGCAGGCTCAACATGAAGATAAACACACAGAGTGTTCAGAGTGTGCCAAACTAAACGTACAGTCTTGTTCTTATCTTGACCATCTTCAGCATCTGGCCACATGTTCTCGTCCACATCACATCTAATGTTGGATCATCTGGCTTTTACACTTTTTGTAAATGGGCTCATTATTCTACCTCCCCTCGAGTTAAACAGCTGAGTTTTACCGCTTTCAAAACCATTCAGCCGATCTCTGGATCTGGCAGTAAAACGTTTAGCATAGCTTAGCATACATCATTGAATCTGATTAGACCGTTAGCATCTCTCTCAAAAATGACCAAAAACATTCAATATTTTTCCTGCCGTACCATGGATGCAGCGGGGCAATGATATTACTGATATTTCCCAACACGCTCCCTCTCCCTGGTCCAACTAGTCCTTACCAGGGAGAGGACTAGTTAGACCAGGGAGAGGACTAGTTAGACCAGGGAGAGGACTAGTTGGACCAGGGAGAAGACTAGTTGGACCAGGGAGAAGACTAGTTGGACCAGGGAGAGGACTAGTTGGACCAGGGAGAGGACTAGTTAGACCAGGGAGAGGACTAGTTAGACCAGGGAGAGGACTAGTTAGACCAGGGAGAAAACTAGTTGGACCAGGGAGAAGACTAGTTGGACCAGAGAGAAGACTAGTTAGACCAGGGAGAGGACTAGTTGGAACAGGGAGAAGACTAGTTGGACCAGAGAGAAGACTAGTTGGATCAGAGAGAGGACTATATTTAGACCAGGGAGAGGACTATAGTTGGACCAGGGAGAGGACTAGTTAGACCAGGGAGAGGACTAGTTAGACCAGGGAGAGGACTAGTTGGACCAGGGAGAAGACTAGTTGGACCAGGGAGAGGACTAGTTGGACCAGGGAGAAGACTAGTTAGACCAGGGAGAGGACTAGTTGGACCAGGGAGAAGACTAGTTGGACCAGGGAGAGGACTAGTTGGACCAGGGAGAAGACTAGTTAGACCAGGGAGAGGACTAGTTGGACCAGGGAGAGGACTAGTTAGACCAGGGAGAGGACTAGTTGGAACAGGGAGAGGACTAGTTGGACCAGGGAGAGGACTAGTTGGACCAGGGAGAGGACTAGTGGGACACGGGAGAGGACTAGTTGGAACAGGGAGAGGGCTAGTTAGACCAGGGAGAGGACTAGTTACACCAGGGAGAGGACTAGTTGGATCAGGGAGAGGACTTGTTGGATCAGGGAGAGGACTAGTTGGATCAGAGAGAGGACTATATTTAGACCAGGGAGAGGACTAGTTAGACCAGGGAGAGGACTATAGTTAGACCAGGGAGAGGACTAGTTGGATCAGAGAGAGGACTATAGTTAGACCAGGGAGAGGACTAGTTGGATTAGGGAGAGGACTATAGTTAGACCAGGGAGAGGACTAGTTGGATCAGAGAGAGGACTATAGTTAGACCAGGGAGAGGACTAGTTGGATCAGAGAGAGGACTATAGTTAGACCAGGGAGAGGACTATAGTTGGACCAGGGAGAAGACTAGTTAGACCAGGGAGAGGACTAGTTGGATCAGGGAGAGGACTAGTTGGATCAGAGAGAGGACTATAGTTAGACCAGGGAGAGGACTAGTTAGACCAGGGAGAGGACTAGTTGGATCAGGGAGAGGACTAGTTGGATCAGGGAGAGGACTAGTTAGACCAGGGAGAGGACTAGTTAGACCAGGGAGAGGACTAGTTAGACCAGGGATAGGACTAGTTAGACCAGGGAGAGGACTAGTTGGAGCAGGGAGAGGACTAGTTAGACCAGGGAGAGGA
>NC_090188.1:487116-492116 GCF_024679245.1 Pseudorasbora parva
TGTGTGTGTGTGTGTGTGTGTGTGTGTGTGTGTGTGTCGGTCACAAGCGGCTTACGGCAGGTTAGTTTACAGCACACCGGAGTTAAGTGCATCTGATCGGATGCTCCCCCCACCCCCACAGACACACACACACACACACACACACACACACACACACACACACACACACACACACACACACACACACACACACACACACACACACACACACACACACACACACACACACACACACACACACACACAGAGAAGAGCCTGCTCCTGTAATTCATTCATAAACTCTTCTTTGTTTTCTCTCACATTACACTAATGGTGGTCAGGACTAACGGGACGGTTTACGGATCATTTATTAATATCCTCAGGATTCATATCTGATCCGCAGTCTCCCGCTCAGTCTGCCGGAGATTCATCAGACATTAATCAGGTGATGCGCTCCAGATTCAGTGTGTCCTTTAGTGCTGTGCAATATATCAAAATTATCGAAATATCACAAATGTACACTCTAAAAAATTGGGTTAAAAAAAAACCCAATGTTGGGTCAAATATGGACTAACCCAGCGATTGGGTTGTTTTAAGCAAATATTTAACCCAACCGCAGGACAAAAACAACCCAATCGCCTGGTTAAAACAACCCAATTGCTGGGTTAGTCCATATTTGACCCAAAATTGTTTTTTTTTTTAACCCAATTTTTTAGAGTGTACATATCGCAACGGCACACAATATCTGACTGATTTTAATATGCTACTTCAACACTGAGAAAAGAGTACGTGATAGGTCGACGCTTAGCAGAGAATACACTGCTCAGGACTGTTGCTAATGGGACTTACTTAACGTTAAAAAGAGTTACTAAACGCAATAATTTGCGAAAAACAATACGTTTTGCACTGTCTGACACACACACACACACACACACACACCGAAACGTGAATGATTTGTGTCATAAAAGTTAACTAAAACACTACTGGTCACTTTCAGAAGATGTAGTTACACTGTAAAAAATGCTGGGTTGTTTTAACCCAATGTTGGGTCAAATATGGACTAACCCATCTACAGATGTAGGGCGGGGCTTGATCTACAGATGTAGGGCGGGGCTTGATCTACAGATGTAAGGCGGGGCTTGATCTACAGATGTAGGGCGGGGCTTGATCTACAGATGTAGGGCGGGGCTTGATCTACAGATGTAAGGCGGGGCTTGATCTACAGATGTAGGGCGGGGCTTGATCTACAGATGTAGGCGGGGCTTGATCTACAGATGTAGGGCGGGGCTTGATCTACAGATGTAGGGCGGGGCTTGATCTACAGATGTAAGGCGGCGCTTGATCTACAGATGTAGGGCGGGGCTTGATCTACAGATGTAAGGCGGGGCTTGATCTACAGATGTAGGGCGGGGCTTGATCTACAAATGTAAGGCGGGGCTTGATCTACAGATGTAGGGTGGGGGTTGATCTGCAGATGTAGGGCGGGGCTTGATCTGCAGATGTAGGGCGGGGCTTGATCTACAGATGTAGGCGGTTGTTAGTCTGCAGATGTAGGGCGGGGCTTGATCTACAGATGTAAGGCGGCGCTTGATCTACAGATGTAAGGCGGGGCTTGATCTACAGATGTAGGGCGGGGCTTGATCTACAGATGTAGGCAGGGGTTGATCTACAGATGTAAGGCGGGGCTTGATCTACAGATGTAGGGCGGGGCTTGATCTACAGATGTAAGGCGGGGCTTGATCTACAGATGTAGGGTGGGGCTTGATCTACAGATGTAAGGCGGGGCTTGATCTACAGATGTAGGGCGGGGCTTGATCTACAGATGTAGGGTGGGGCTTGATCTACAGATGTAAGGCGGGGCTTGATCTACAGATGTAGGGTGGGGCTTGATCTACAGATGTAGGGCGGGGCTTGATCTACAGATGTAGGGCGGGGCTTGATCTACAGATGTAGGGCGGGGCTTGATCTACAGATGTAAGGCGGGGCTTGATCTACAGATGTAGGGTGGGGCTTGATCTACAGATGTAAGGCGGGGCTTGATCTACAGATGTAGGGTGGGGCTTGATCTACAGATGTAAGGCGGGGCTTGATCTACAGATGTAGGGTGGGGCTTGATCTACAGATGAAGGCGGGGCTTGATCTACAGATGTAGGGCGGGGCTTGATCTACAGATGTAGGGTGGGGCTTGATCTACAGATGTAGGTGGGGCTTGATCTACAGATGTAGGGCGGGGCTTGATCTACAGATGTAGGCGGGGCTTGATTTGACTGAGTGTCAGAGAGCATTTGTAGATCTCCTGCCTGTGATATTTGGCTTGTTTTATTGACTCTGAACTGAAAAAAGAGCAGTTTCTTCTCACTGAGCTTTGACTTTCTCTTCTTTTATTGATTGTTTTGTGTCCAGCTTTTTCTTCCTCTGTCTTTTTTCTTTTAGAGTGTCGACAGAAATCTCCTGACTCCTGTTTTAGCACAGAAACACTTTATTTTCTCCTCTTTCAAACACATTTCCATGTTTTACTCTTCTCGGGAGTTGAGCATTAATAGTATTGATGGACGAATCTCTCTCTCTGTGTGTGTGTGTGTGTTTTGTGATGTTTTTGCCTCTTGTCCTGAATATGTTTCTTTCTCTTCACATGTTTTCTTGGGATTTCTCCCGTCCTGCTCTTGGTCAGTTGTGCGGTCTCAAATATTCAAGAGAAGCTTTTAAACAAGCAGCCGCTTTAGCAGCCCTCAATAATGCAGGAGAAAAGAGCAGATGATAATGGACCGAAAAAAAGAACAACGTGTGATGCTGTTGAGAGAGAGAGAGAGAGAGAGAGAGAGAGAGAGAGAGAGAGAGAGAGAGAGAGAGAGAGAGAGAGAGATGGGTTGACGCTCAGCTCTCTGTGAATAGAAACGCTGCAGGTCATTGAGGTTTACGTAGAACGACGTCCTGAACGATGTCATGAATGCTGCTTTCTCTGCCTTTTTACATTAATGACACTTTAAATAATATATAGCTTTATAAATATGAATAAGAATTATATCAAAATTAATTTAGGCATTCTGTAAAAGTTTATCCAGGGGAGGCAATATTTTACATTTTATGCTATAGGCTAACTAAATTAGCAAATGTTTCTATTTATTTGTTTTTATACGTTTAAATACACTGACAATAAATTAAAGCGTTTATAATGTAAGGAAATGAAAAATAACAATTAATTTACACCATGAACTTGGATGAAAAAATATCTGGGTTGATATGATATTTAGAAAAAGAACATTTTCTGTCATACTTTCTTTAAACCGAACTTTTATTTTGACGGAAGTGTCTCTCAAATGAAATTAAGGCTTGTGAAGTGGAGAGACTATAGGCTTTGGATAAAGTTAATGTGTTAAAACGCTAAAACATGAGCATCGTGTGTGTATGTGTGTGTGTGTGTGTGTGTGTGTGTGTGTGTGTGTGTGTGTGTGTGTGATTATTCAAATGTTAATCAAATTAATGTTGTTAATCAAAACATTAATCAAATGTTGAGTAAAATTGTCCTATTGTTCACTTTATCGCGATACCAGTATTGTTCCCAAGGGGGCAGATGATCATGTTACCCTAATTAGGACGGTTAAAGTCCAAATTTTGCCTCATATTATAATTTTGACTTATTAATTTCATACTTATGGCGTCAGACTCATATTTCACTTTTTGACCGTTAAAACAGAAGCCCCGCCTCCTTTGATCGACGTGCCGCCGTTAAACCGTTGATCACCGCGTCGGTTATTATTAGCGCTGAGGAGGTTTGGGGCACTGAATTTATTTAACGTTAGTTATTATTAGTCAATTATTTCACCACTTTCTTTTATTACACCACCACGGAGGAAAACACGGAGTCCGGGCCTCAATGGTTAGCGCGGACGTCGAGTTAATGGACACTGAATGGCTTTTCTGAGGTAAATTATGTGACATTATTGCTCTCTAGCGGTTAACTTATTGACGTCTTTCTGCGGTTGAGACACTGATCGATCACAGGAGACATGATTGATGTCAGTCAGTTGTTCTCACTAACAATTACTGACTGAGTTTACTGATTAAACTGACACGATCTGAAGCATGAGATACTGTTTCATATCAAAGATTGGATGGCAGGAGCTACGAATAATGCTTAGTGACGTTTTGTTAACTCATCGACTAAAACAGATCTATTCTTAAAGGTTTAGTTCACCCAAGAATGTAAATCCTGTCATTAATTCCTGTCGGTCCAAACCCATCTTCAGACGCAGATGAAGATATTTAACTTATGATGAACTCCGACCCTTCCATAGACCGAAATGAACACTTTTAATGGTCAGAAAGGAAGTAAAGACATGGTTAAAATAGTCCATTGGTTCAGCCTTAATATCATGAAGAGATTAGAATACGTAAGTGTTACAAACACACACACACACACACACACACACACACGCGCGCGCACACAAATAACCGCTTTATTCAACAATCTCTTCTCGTCTGACTGAACTTGTTGACGTTGGTCAGCTCCAGTGTTGTGGAAAGTAATGCATTACAATATTGCGTTACTCCCTAAAAGAGTAACTAATTACGTTACTTAGTTACTTTTTAAGAAAACTTATGTGTTATGTTACTTATTTTCACCTTGGCTGGGCTTGTTATATATATAACAAACAAGGTTATATTTTTGAGCAAATGTAAAGTCCCTTTCACACCAAAAGTGAAATAATAATCCTCAGGTAACACTTACGTCACCATTTAACACAACAAATAAATCGAAAGCTATTTTTGCGTATGGTTTAACCGAATCATTAAAAGTCAGCAGCAAGTACATTGACCAATAAAGTATAACATTTAGTGACTGTAGGTTTGCATTTCACAGATTTTATTAATTTTGAGGAATACTGAATAGTTTTTTTGTACAAATGAGATGAGTAAATGCACGCTCACATGTAGCCTACAATTACAATAAGCATCATGTTTACACACAACGATTCTACACCTACGATTTTGGGATATTACAATATTGGGACAAGAGAGCT
>NC_090188.1:497116-512116 GCF_024679245.1 Pseudorasbora parva
TAAAGAAAATAAGAACTGTTGTGAATTCTTTACTTATATGGGTTTCAGTATTATATACAGCTATATTTGATATATTCAGGGTTATTATGTAAACTACTTAATGCATAAGTTAGGAACGTACTACGCAATTTTTAGTGGATACCGTTTTTGGCGTAAGTGATGCGTTCTCTGTTACGTGCACGGAGCTGTAAATATATGACGCATTTTCCACCTGTGCAGCATCTCTGAGTGCAGGACAAAGTTATTGACGCCGTAAGTTAATTTCCTGACTGTAGTATTGGTAATGCTAGCTAGATGTTTATACTGCTGAGACTGTCTCTAGTATTAAGCCTCTTATTCGCGGGTGTTTCGCGATCTTTATGATGATTAGTTTGCCACGTGAGACGCACATGGAAGTGCCGCTAGCATCGCGTCTTAACCTATTGATATTGTTATAACCCGTTATGAGAAAGATCATCAGATATTCTATATCTGTTATACTTTAATACCATAATGAGGATGGTGTGATGTATATTAAGTTGATTATATGCTCTGTTTATATGGAGTTTATTTCCTTGTCCTTATTCTGCTAAACGGAGTATGAGAGAGCTGTTAATATTGTTTAGTTTGTAGTTTGCTGTTTTATCACAACCGTAAGTGGACGTTTAAGTTTGACATTCAGTTATTTATTCTGCTTAATTTGTTTGTTACAGAAACTACCTCAGTTGTATACTGCCACGTGTACATGGTTAACTTGCACTAATAAAAGGTGGAAACTATCTGATGACTCCTCCTCTCTGATCAGAGTGCTGAAGTGGTAAACACTATTAAAGAATCGGCAATCAGTGGGGCAATCCCCAACAAATGGTCCTTCGAGCCGGAGCTTTACTGCTTCAGAATGTCATCAGATGGCAAACCAACCTCCCCTCCCCTTGCTGAAACACGAGCAAGACCAGCACGACGATGTCAGACCCCCAAGCGCCTTGAGGATTACATCCTTGACTTTCATCACCGACCAGCCCTTTCCTCCAGTCCTGTTCAGAGGGAGTCAGAGGAGCAGAGAGGAGCAGCAGCCGCAGTGTATACTAGTCAAGCGGATGCAACCCACAGTCCAGGTGGACATCGAGACACGCCCAGTCCGAGTCAAGCAGACATACTAAATATGGACTCATTGACACAACTAATGGAATCCATGAATGCGAGGGAGGAAGAGGAGACAGTTGAAATGGACAAACTTCTCAGAAAATTAGATCAGCTTAAAAAACGTAAGCACCGTCGAAACGAGATGAGGGAACACATCAGATCATTCTTGAGAGAAGAAGAGGAAAATGAGGAAAATGAACCTTCACCAACATCTAGTTCATCAAGCCCTCCGCCCATACCCTCACATACACGTGACACAATGTCACATGTCAGCAAACAGCCTGCTGTAGGCACAACGGTGAGACATGAAGAAAAGACACAGAGGACAGATACTGGTTCTAAAGCAGAGGTAGAGAGTCACAGTCTTGGATTCACTCCAATCCAACCAAATCAATCAAAACCTACAGGCATACTGTATTCTCCCATCTCCTCTGGCACAGCATCACCCGCCTCGCATCTGTCACCACCACTACCACTATTTGAGCCTGGTCCATCTCATTCTGCCAGATTTCTTCCCCTTTATGAACGAACTGTAGTAAACGAAGCTGAACGATTATTCCAGCCCCTTGAGCAGCAGCTGATGTCACCAGTACCAGTCTATCAGCATCCCACGACACCTTATGGCTATCTTGCAACACCACATTCAAAGATACAGCCAGTGAATGCATCAACTTCATTCAATTATATCCCTCCTTGCCGCACAATGATGCCTTCCGCATTACCCTCTCAAACCATGATTCCTGGTTTACTCCCTTCAGTGAGCCCTGCTGCAGTTGTCATTCCTCCACATCTTGTACCATCTCAGACTGCAGCTCCACCGGGTGGTAGCATATCTCAGCGGACAATGTATAGCCCCCCTAAACCTAAAATTCCTGACTTCGTAAGTGACAGTGAAAGGGAATTTGCAAATATGAAGCTGGCACTGGACAATTTGCTTGAGCCTTACCCCGAGCTAACAGAGAAATATAAGTATCATGTACTGTTGGAACATCTTAAACTGCCTGAAGCTCAGATGATCGCACAGTCTTGCCGGCATCACCCATATCCGTATTCAGCAGCTATGCAAGCACTTCAATTACAGTACGGTCAGCCACATCAATTGGCTCAAAGTGAGATAGCAGCCATCCTCACATCACCAGATGTCAAGCCCAATGATAGCCACAGCTTTCAGAGCTTTGCTTTGCGAGTTCACCTCCTAGTCAGTATGCTGCTGTCACTAGAGGGACCCAGGGGGATGGAGCTTAATTGCTGCTCACATGTAGACCGCCTGCTTAGCAAGCTACCAAAGTATTTACGGGATGGCTTCATTGAGTCCCTTCAACAGCAGGGAAAGCTCAACTCCATTAGTCTTAACCCTTATAATCTACAGGACTTTGCTGGATGGCTGCAAGTCAAGGCACAGCAGCAGAGACTTTCTATTCGGTTAGTGCAGCGATACCAGCACGAGAGACTTCCGGGGGTTGGTAAAGAGAAAGCCCAATCTAAACCAAAGGGACCAAGTCTAGTTGTTTATCATGGTGCATCCCCTGCTGAGACTGTGCTCTCTACCCGTCCCAGAGAGCTCAAGCTGAAGAAACCATTCAAGGTACATTGCCTCTTTTGCAACAGTAAAGAGCACTACATTACACGCTGTGACAACATCAAAGAGCAGACGGTTGCTGACCTGCAGAAGTGGGTTACTGATGGGAAGCGATGCTGGCGATGTGCACGGTTTCACATACCTGATCTATGCAACCTCAAAAAGCCATGCAGTGACTGTGGTGGAATACATCTCCAGGTTCTTCACCGTATAGCCCATGATGATCCAACGAACGGTACATCAGGTACGTCAGAGAGTCGTATCTACCTCACACCTGCTAATACGAGCAGAGTGCTTCTTAAGGTGGTACCAGTGTTGTTGCACAGCAAGTTCAGGTCAGTGGAGACTTACGCTGTGCTGGACGATGGAGCGCAGCGAACCATGATCCTGCCGATAGCCATGCATGAGCTTCAGTTGGAGGGTGAACCTGAAACACTGGCTCTACGCACAGTAAGATCCGACATCACTCACCTTTCTGGGTCCAAGATTAACTTGGAAATCTCTCCAAAGAGTGAACCGAAGAGGCGCTTCCAACTACTTGGGGCCTTCACAGCTTCAGGTCTGGACTTAGTAGAGCAATCATACCCAGTGCAGAGACTTCAGAAACGGTATGCGCACCTCCGGGAGCTTCCGTTACAGTCGTTCCACAACGTACGTCCACTGGTCCTGATAGGATCAGACCATGTCCATCTTATCACAGCAGATAGGCCAGTCCGCCAAGGAACGAAAGGTGGTCCGGTTGCAGTGCACACAGCCTTGGGATGGGCCCTACAAGGGGCTGAGGAGAGCACACCAAGCCAACACTCACTGCAGCAGTGTCTTTTTGTGTCAACTGGCTGCTCCAATGACTTGCTCTGTCGTAATGTTGAGAAGTTATGGCAACTTGACGTACTGCCTTATCGAAATGAGAAACTGGTGATTCGCTCCAAAGAAGACCAAGAGGCAATCAAACTTCTTGAATGCCGAACGCAGAGAATTAAGGTTGAAGAAGTCAAACGCTATACCACCCCCCTCCTGCGCAGGCCTGGTGCTCCAAAACTCATAAGCACGATTCAGTCCGTCATGCCTAGTCTGAGGAGCACAGAGCGGAAACTTCAGAGAGACCCAGAGAAAGCTGCTGTATACTCTGGTGAGATTAATAAGCTCATCAAGGCAGGTTATGTTACTAAGCTCCAACCTGAAGAGGTTACCAAGTCGGAGGAAACCTGGTACATTCCCCACCACCTGGTGTGCCACAATGCTAAATCAAGACTGGTCTTTAATTGTTCATTCAGGTATCAAGGTCTTTCTCTGAATGATCAGCTTCTGCCAGGCCCTGCACTCGGCCCATCATTGTTGGGGATCCTTTTAAGATTCAGGCAACACACAGTGGCTGTAAGTGCAGACATTCGCGGAATGTTCCATCAGGTTCGCCTGTTGCCTGAGGACAGACCGCTACTCCGCTTCATCTGGCGAGATTTACATTGTGAGAACTGTCCAGACGTCTATGAGTGGCAGGTCTTGCCGTTTGGTACAACCAGTAGCCCATGTTGTGCCATTTTTGCTGTTCAACAGCATGCTCGCAATAACCAAGAGAGTTATCCAGGGGCTCTACAAACAGTGCAGCAGAGTTTTTATGTGGACAACTATCTGGCAAGCTTTCCAGCGGCATCTGAGGCCAAGCTCACAGTCGATCAACTGCGCAATCTGCTGTCAGAGGGTGGATTTGACCTCAGACAATGGGCTAGCAATCAGCCATCAGTGATAGCACATTTACCTACGGAAGCAAGGTCCTTAGCTGCAGAACAATGGCTGGTGCAGAACAAGACTGATCCAATGGAGCCAACTTTGGGTCTAAGATGGAATTGTGCTGCTGATACCCTAGGATACCACTATCGTCCCATTGAACATGCCGCATTAACGATGAGAACAGCTTATCAAGTGCTAGCAACGCAGTATGATCCCTTAGGCTTCATTGTGCCTTTCACCACGCGAGCAAAAGTGCTCATCCAACAGCTGTGGTCCAAAAAAAGAGATTGGGATGACCCAAACTTGCCGCCAGATCTCCATGCTGCCTGGAACTCCTGGGAAAAAGAGTTAAAGCATCTTAGTGCTATAACCATTCCTCGCTGTTACTCATCAGTCCCTGAGGATGTGCAACGGAAATATGACCTCCATGTGTTTTGCGACGCATCCGAGAGGGCGTATGGGGCTGTGGCTTACTTAGTAGAATACACAGAAGATGACGTTCATACTTCGTTTGTCATGGCTAGATCGAGAGTTGCTCCCAAGAGGCAGCAGTCCATGCCTCGCTTGGAACTGTGTGCAGCATTGGCGGGAGCCCAGCTAGCAAAGCTTTTGAATGATGAGATAACACTCACTATCCAGCAGACAATTCTCTGGACAGATTCCACAACTGTGCTGGAGTGGCTTCAGTCAGACTCTTGTAGGTTTAAAGTCTTCGTTGGGACACGAGTCTCAGAAATACAGGAGTTGACAGAACACAGTGCGTGGCGGTACGTGGACACACAGCAGAACTCAGCAGATGATATTACCAGGGGTAAACCACTCTTAAGTTTTACAGTGCCTGGTCGCTGGAGTCAGGGACCATCATTTCTAAAACTGGGTTCTGAGCACTGGCCAAAGAGACCTGAACGGACAAAAACAGAAGAGTTACCTGATCTGAAGAGTCTCACTATCTGCTGCTTAACCACTACGGAACCAGATCGAACCCGTCTAGATGCCTCTCAGTTCAGCACATGGAAAGAGTTAGTGGAAGCAACTAGACAAGCATGTCAAAAGGTGACAGAGGATTCGTCAAACACTCAGCTCATCGATCATCGCGAAGCAGAATTGGTCATATTGAGAGAGTGTCAAGCTCAGAGTTTTCCTGAGGAAATAGCAGCCCTCAGAGCACACAAACTTCTACCAAGCCACAGTCGACTGATGTGTCTAGCTCCAGAGTGGGATCCAGGGACGAGTGTACTCAGAGTTGGAGGACGATTACGGAGACTGGAAAGCCCAGATGTTGAACAAATTCATCCAATAGTGCTAGATCCACAGCATCCAGCAACAAAGTTACTCATTAAAGACTTTGACGAGCGCTTGTTGCACCCAGGTACTGAAAGAGTGTATGCGGAAATACGGAGACAATTCTGGATCTTGCGGGGACGCCAAGCTGTTAAACACCACCAGATTAACTGTGTATCCTGTCAGCGATGGCGAGCTCAGCCCAAGGTACCACAGATGGCAGATTTGCCACCAGAGCGGCTCAGACTTCTCTGCCCACCATTTTATTCGACAGGAGTGGACTGTTTCGGCCCGTATCATGTCAAAATAGGCAGAAGGATTGAAAAACGTTGGGGTGTCATTTTCAAATGCCTCACCACAAGAGCTGTTCACATAGAGCTTCTCAATTCCATGGATGTGGACGCTTTTCTGCTGGCTCTTAGGCGATTCATAGCCAGACGTGGCAGACCAAAGGAGATCAGATCGGATTGTGGTACAAACTTTCGTGGTGCTGAACGAGAACTGCGAGAAGCCTTTGCAGCGATGGAATCCCAATTAAAGGAGCAGTTAGCAGATTACCAGATCCTCTTTAAGTTCAATCCACCTAATGCTCCTCATTTTGGTGGTGTTTGGGAGCGAGAGGTCCGCTCTATTAAAGCTGCTCTCCAGGTAGCAGTGGGAAGTCAGTCCATCTCTGAAGATGTCCTGTCTACAGTCTTGGTAGAAGTAGAGGGTATTTTAAATTCAAAACCCCTAGGATACATCTCATCAGACATTGCAGACCTCGACGCCATTACACCAAACCTTCTCCTCATGGGGCGGCGGGATGCATCACTTCCACAGGTGGCATATGCCTCAGGAGAAATTGGACGACGCAGATGGCGACATTGTCAAAACCTGGTGGATCAGTTTTGGTCTCAATTTACAAGGAACTACTTACCCACGCTCCAGACACGCCAGAAATGGCACAAACCATCGGACAATCTGACAGTAGGCTCAGTGGTCTTAATTATTGATCCACAACTTCCCAGAGCTCAGTGGCCTATTGGGAAAGTGGTTAAGACCGTGGTCAGTAAGGATGGATGTGTAAGATCAGCAGATGTCCTTGTCAGGGGCAAAGTGTACACCAGGCCGGTTGCCCGCCTCATTCTGTTGCCTGCTCTTGAGAAAGACAACAAAGACTCTTAAAGAATTCTCTTAACTGGCACATTTGCTGCTCAAATGTGGGGGCGGCTGTTGTGAATTCTTTACTTATATGGGTTTCAGTATTATATACAGCTATATTTGATATATTCAGGGTTATTATGTAAACTACTTAATGCATAAGTTAGGAACGTACTACGCAATTTTTAGTGGATACCGTTTTTGGCGTAAGTGATGCGTTCTCTGTTACGTGCACGGAGCTGTAAATATATGACGCATTTTCCACCTGTGCAGCATCTCTGAGTGCAGGACAAAGTTATTGACGCCGTAAGTTAATTTCCTGACTGTAGTATTGGTAATGCTAGCTAGATGTTTATACTGCTGAGACTGTCTCTAGTATTAAGCCTCTTATTCGCGGGTGTTTCGCGATCTTTATGATGATTAGTTTGCCACGTGAGACGCACATGGAAGTGCCGCTAGCATCGCGTCTTAACCTATTGATATTGTTATAACCCGTTATGAGAAAGATCATCAGATATTCTATATCTGTTATACTTTAATACCATAATGAGGATGGTGTGATGTATATTAAGTTGATTATATGCTCTGTTTATATGGAGTTTATTTCCTTGTCCTTATTCTGCTAAACGGAGTATGAGAGAGCTGTTAATATTGTTTAGTTTGTAGTTTGCTGTTTTATCACAACCGTAAGTGGACGTTTAAGTTTGACATTCAGTTATTTATTCTGCTTAATTTGTTTGTTACAGAAACTACCTCAGTTGTATACTGCCACGTGTACATGGTTAACTTGCACTAATAAAAGGTGGAAACTATCTGATGACTCCTCCTCTCTGATCAGAGTGCTGAAGTGGTAAACACTATTAAAGAATCGGCAATCAGTGGGGCAATCCCCAACAAGAACAGATAACTTAAATACAAGCAGCAGCACAAATAAATACTATTGAACAAAGATAAGAATAAAATGAACAATGCTTTTCAGGTTTTTCAGGTCTAACATTAGTTTTTAGGTAGAGAAATGGAATAAAGTAATCAAGTGTAAAATAACCGCACATTTAACTGTTTAAATAAAAAAAATGACGGAGTGATGACGGTGAAATGACTGCTCATATTCGGACGTACGGCAGCACTCGCATGCATTAAACAAATTTTACAAAGAGAGACCGTTTTGCCCTCGTTTTTCTTTTATTATCGCTGTTGTTGTAGTGTATACCTGAGGAGACAGCACGCGTGTCCATCGACAGAAACATACATACAGCATTATTTTCAAGTTACAACCCATATTAAAGATGCGTCATCAGATGTGAGATGAGCCGCGGTGTAAGTGCGTCCCGGCACCTTTTGCTCGGGATCCCAGTTGGGAAACACTGGTCTGTATTGATTGACACCGCGCTGGTTTGTTTAGCACTGTCGAGAGCGCCGTGACCGCGCGCTGAAGGCGTGTCGCCACTCTGTTATTCAACTGCTCTGGTTTTAAAAGCTGTCACACTGAATGCGCCAAAATGCAATAAAACTTGTTTAAGATTTACGGTCGAATGCAACGCACCGAGTGTGAGTGTGTGTGTGAGTGAGTGAGTGAGTGAGTGAGTGAGTGAGTGAGTGAGTGAGTGAGTGAGTGAGAGACGCGCAAAAGGGCGGCGAGAGAACTAAGGAAATGCAGCTGAACGAATATGCGTGCGTCTTTTAAATAGCGTAAACAATTATGAATGATTAATCAATATGTGGCGGCCGGTGTTGATTCTGTGGCGCTCCGCCACAAATGAGTCTGTGTGGGAAACACTGCTATTGCTCATTTTCATCGCTCCACTTCACTCCGATCCTCCGAGCCTGTCAGCCACAGACTGTAAACAACAGCGCGTGCAGCTCCGAGAAGCCCGTCTGCAATACGCATGCGCAGCATTACACATAACGCGTACGCATTATATCGAGAGTTTATCAAACCGTTCTTATCGTTATATTAAGGAGAATTATATCGTGATAATTATCGTTATCGTTTTATCGCCCAGCCCTAATTGAGCATAAATGCAAACACACAGGTGCGTATGTCATACACATACAGATGAACATACACACACGCACACACACATACACACACACACACACACTCTCTCAACACCTGGTTTTGTTAATATTATGGGGTGTATGTTGAGTGTTCAGGTGTGTGTTTGATCAGGTGTGTGTTTGATCAGGTGTTGAGTGTTCAGGTATGTGTTTGATCAGGTGTGTGTTGAGTGTTCAGTTGTGTGTTTGATCAGGTCTGTGTTAAGTGTTCAGGTGTGTGTTTGATCAGGTGTTGAGTGTTCCGGTGTGTGTTTGATCAGGTGTGTGTTGAGTGTTGAGGTGTGTGTTTGATCAGGTGTTGAGTGTTCAGGTATGTGTTTGATCAGGTGTGTGTTGAGTGTTCAGTTGTGTGTTTGATCAGGTCTGTGTTAAGTGTTCAGGTGTGTGTTTGATCAGGTGTTGAGTGTTCAGGTATGTGTTTGATCAGGTGTGTGTTGAGTGTTCAGTTGTGTGTTTGATCAGGTCTGTGTTAAGTGTTCAGGTGTGTGTTTGATCAGGTGTTGAGTGTTCCGGTGTGTGTTTGATCAGGTGTGTGTTGAGTGTTGAGGTGTGTGTTTGATCAGGTGTTGAGTGTTGAGGTGTGTGTTTGAACAGGTGTTGAGTGTTCCGGTGTGTGTTTGATCAGGTGTTGAGTGTTCCGGTGTGTGTTTGAACAGGTGTTGAGTGTTCCGGTGTGTGTTTGAACAGGTGTTGAGTGTTCAGGTGTGTGTTTGATCAGGTGTTGAGTGTTCAGGTGTGTGTTTGATCAGGTGTTGAGTGTTCAGGTGTGTGTTTGATCAGGTGTTGAGTGTTCAGGTGTGTGTTTGATCAGGTTTTGAGTGTTCAGGTGTGTGTTTGATCAGGTGTTGAGTGTTCCGGTGTGTGTTTGATCAGGTGTTGAGTGTTCAGGTGTGTTTGATCAGGTGTTGAGTGTTCAGGTGTGTGTTTGATCAGGTGTTGAGTGTTCCGGTGTGTGTTTGATCAGGTGTTGAGTGTTCCGGTGTGTGTTTGATCAGGTGTTGAGTGTTCCGGTGTGTGTTTGATCAGGTGTTGAGTGTTCAGGTGTGTGTTTGATCAGGTGTTGAGTGTTCCGGTGTGTGTTTGATCAGGTGTTGAGTGTTCAGGTGTGTGTTTGATCAGGTGTTGAGTGTTCAGGTGTGTGTTTGATCAGGTGTTCAGGTGTGTGTTTGATCAGGTGTTGAGTGTTCCGGTGTGTTTGATCAGGTGTTCAGGTGTGTGTTTGATCAGGTGTTGAGTGTTCCGGTGTGTGTTTGATCAGGTGTTGAGTGTTCAGGTGTGTGTTTGATCAGGTGTTGAGTGTTCCGGTGTGTGTTTGATCAGGTGTTGAGTGTTCCGGTGTGTGTTTGATCAGGTGTTGAGTGTTCAGGTGTGTGTTTGATCAGGTGTTGAGTGTTCCGGTGTGTGTTTGATCAGGTGTTGAGTGTTCCGGTGTGTGTTTGATCAGGTGTTGAGTGTTCAGGTGTGTGTTTGATCAGGTGTTGAGTGTTCCGGTGTGTGTTTGATCAGGTGTTGAGTGTTCAGGTGTGTGTTTGATCAGGTGTTGAGTGTTCCGGTGTGTGTTTGATCAGGTGTTGAGTGTTCCGGTGTGTGTTTGATCAGGTGTTGAGTGTTCCGGTGTGTGTTTGATCAGGTGTTGAGTGTTCAGGTGTGTGTTTGATCAGGTGTTGAGTGTTCAGGTGTGTGTTTGATCAGGTGTTGAGTGTTCCGGTGTGTGTTTGATCAGGTGTTGAGTGTTCAGGTGTGTGTTTGATCAGGTGTTGAGTGTTCCGGTGTGTGTTTGATCAGGTGTTGAGTGTTCCGGTGTGTGTTTGATCAGGTGTTGAGTGTTCCGGTGTGTGTTTGATCAGGTGTTGAGTGTTCAGGTGTGTGTTTGTTCAGGTGTTGAGTGTTCAGGTGTGTGTTTGATCAGGTGTTGAGTGTTCAGGTGTGTGTTTGATCAGGTGTTGAGTGTTCCGGTGTGTGTTTGATCAGGTGTTGAGTGTTCCGGTGTGTGTTTGATCAGGTGTTGAGTGTTCAGGTGTGTGTTTGATCAGGTGTTGAGTGTTCAGGTGTGTGTTTGATCAGGTGTTGAGTGTTCCGGTGTGTGTTTGATCAGGTGTTGAGTGTTCCGGTGTGTGTTTGATCAGGTGTTGAGTGTTCAGGTGTGTGTTTGATCAGGTGTTGAGTGTTCAGGTGTGTGTTTGATCAGGTGTTGAGTGTTCAGGTGTGTGTTTGATCAGGTGTTGAGTGTTCCGGTGTGTGTTTGATCAGGTGTTGAGTGTTCCGGTGTGTGTTTGATCAGGTGTTGAGTGTTCAGGTGTGTGTTTGATCAGGTGTTGAGTGTTCCGGTGTGTGTTTAATCAGGTGTTGAGTGTTCAGGTGTGTGTTTGATCAGGTGTTGAGTGTTCAGGTGTGTGTTTGATCAGGTGTTGAGTGTTCCGGTGTGTGTTTGATCAGGTGTTGAGTGTTCAGGTGTGTGTTTGATCAGGTGTTGAGTGTTCAGGTGTGTGTTTGATCAGGTGTTGAGTGTTCAGGTGTGTGTTTGATCAGGTGTTGAGTGTTCCGGTGTGTGTTTGATCAGGTGTTGAGTGTTCCGGTGTGTGTTTGATCAGGTGTTGAGTGTTCCGGTGTGTGTTTGATCAGGTGTTGAGTGTTCAGGTGTGTGTTTGATCAGGTGTTGAGTGTTCAGGTGTGTGTTTGATCAGGTGTTGAGTGTTCAGGTGTGTGTTTGATCAGGTGTTGAGTGTTCCGGTGTGTGTTTGATCAGGTGTTGAGTGTTCAGGTGTGTGTTTGATCAGGTGTTGAGTGTTCCGGTGTGTGTTTGATCAGGTGTTGAGTGTTCCGGTGTGTGTTTGATCAGGTGTTGAGTGTTCCGGTGTGTGTTTGATCAGGTGTTCAGGTGTGTGTTTGATCAGGTGTTGAGTGTTCCGGTGTGTGTTTGATCAGGTGTTGAGTGTTCAGGTGTGTGTTTGATCAGGTGTTGAGTGTTCAGGTGTGTGTTTGATCAGGTGTTGAGTGTTCCGGTGTGTGTTTGATCAGGTGTTGAGTGTTCAGGTGTGTGTTTGATCAGGTGTTGAGTGTTCAGGTGTGTGTTTGATCAGGTGTTGAGTGTTCAGGTGTGTGTTTGATCAGGTGTTGAGTGTTCCGGTGTGTGTTTGATCAGGTGTTGAGTGTTCAGGTGTGTGTTTGATCAGGTGTTGCAGCATCCGACGGACGGCCAGATTCTGCCGCTCCACATGAAGAACGCTCCAGAGCGAGTGGCGGAGATCAGTGTGTGCTCACTGTCCAGCCAACCCATAGACCAGGAGTACAGCCATACAGGAGCCAAAGCCAAAGCGTCAGGTACACACACACACACACACACACACACACACACACACACACACACACACACACACACACACACACTCACTCACACTCACACACACTTACACACACTTACACTCACACACACACACATCATGAGGATGAGAGTGAGCATTATTGGGATGATTTGAATGTGGACTTGAAGTCTGAGCTGCTGATCTGTTTATCTGTTACACTATTAATAACACACAGCGTCAGACACACACACACACACACACTCATGACACTATTAATAACCCATGCTCATCATCACTGAAAGATGCCGAGGGCGGGGTCGATTCCAGGTGTGTGACCTCTGACCTCTGTGTGTTCCTCAGACCGCTCTCCTGATCTGGATAATTACTCTGAGGATGATGATGACAGCTACTCGTCGGAGCAGGAGGGCAGTGATGATGCGGCACACGGACAGGTGAGTGTGTGTGTGTGTGTGTGTCAGATACTCTCTCAATGACTCGATGGCTCAGTGTGATGAGGTCATCATCATCATCATCATCATCATCATCATCACTGCATTGCACTGTGTTACATATCCTGAGCCTTGTGCATTGCCATGTATGCTAGCCTGGGAAAACCCAGAGAACTTCCGGCAAATTTAGATTAGCTCTGCAGTCGTCTGACAAAGAGCCCATTCAAGCCCATTTCTAATCCGTAGAAATCGCGGCACCGATCAGAAACGTTGCTCTACACGATGACGACAGCTCAGCGACGGTGAAGCACACACACCTCTGATCTGGCCTTTCTGTGCTTATTTCCTCACACTAGATCTGATAGTTATGTCAAAATTGTGAATAAATAACTAGCGTAACTGCTCAAGTCTGAAATGTTCTGACACATCTTAAACGACTGAATTTGAATAAAGTTTGAGACTCGTTCCAAAGACTCATCAATATTATTTTATTTTCTAAATATTGCGAATTTGCGTTCTAATCGCAATACAAATGCCTTACAGCGGCGGCGAATGCGATCAGAGCTCGCTGTTTTCTGTTCTGTCAATCCGAGATGTTTCGGTCGCTCTGAGATGCGATTAGGGTTTCCACATTTGACACAAATGTTGCCGTTCTATTGCGCATGCGCAACTTTAACTGCTACTTCGTAACCGTCTACTACGGGAGAACAGCTGATTTGCCGTAGTCAGTAATACGTGACAGATTAGATAAGCAAATATAGTTATGTGGCATTTTAATTGTATCTGTTTATAATTTAATTATAAAAGCAACCATTTCCTTGCTTTTTAAATTACATGTTTCTTTATATTTGGTCAAATTATGTTAAATGAACCATTAAATGAACCATTACGCCGTCTCTTTATTGTTGCTTAGTGATTTTTGCGTTCTTTGGCTACGGCAGTTAAACCTTTACTTCCGGTCGCCGTTGCCGTTCCGTCAGTGGCTGTTGCTTAAAGTCCCTATTATCATATTTCTACAGCAACGGCAAAAGCCGTCAGAAGCCATCGCCAACATCTTCCTCGAAATCACAAACAGAGAATTGCAGTTTCAGATGTTTCTCCGTCGCTCTGCAGACGTCATTATCCGTTGGTGACACACACACACACACACACACACACACACACACACACACACACACACACACACACACACACACACACACACACACACACACACACACACACACACACACACACACACTCACACTCACCCCTTTGGAAGTGATTTGTCTATGAAGCTTTGCCAGACCATAACTCAGTTACTACTGAGAATGCTCTGCTTTTAACCAGGCTAGTTGAATGCTTTTATATACTGTAGATTTTGTACACATACATCTGTTTATATGATCTATATCATCATTGTTTATATGATCAATGTGTGTTTAATCTCTCTTGGCAATAAATCTGATTTCTACTTCCTGTGTTGTAGGATTTGTACGATGAAGATGACGACATACGAAAGCCAAAAAAACCCCGCCGCAAAATGATCCGAACGATCTCAATGACACGAGTGAGGAGCGCTGTCTCTCTATCTGTGTGTGTGTGTGTGTGTTTGTGTGTGTGAGAGTGTGTGTGTGTGTGTGAGTGTGTGTGTGTGTGTGTGTCTGTATGTGAGTGTCTGTGTGAGTGTGTGTGTGAGTGTCTGTGCGAGTGTCTGTGTGAGTGTGTGTGTGTGTGTGTGTGTGTGTGTGTGTGTGTGTCTGTATGTGAGTGTCTGTGTGTGTGTGTGTGTGTGTGTGTGTGTGTGTGTGTGTGTGTGTGTGTGTGTGTTTGTGTGTGTGTGTGTGTGTGTGTCCCATCTCACATTATTCACATGAACTCTTTAACTAGAGTGTAGATTTGTAACCTGGTGTTAGGCCGTTAGTGACTTCCTCCTGAACTCATCATGACTGTCTCTTCATTCACAGCAACCCAACTTCAAGCAGAAGTTTGTGGCATTACTGAAGAGATTCAAAGTCACAGATGAGGTGAGTGTGTGTGTGTGTGTGTGTGTGTGTGTGTGTGTGTGTCACGTCATCTTTATTTCTATCGCTCTTCTCCAGTGCCGATTGTGTCAGAGCAGCTTCAGTGTTAAACAGGACAATACTGCAGCAGAATTAGATTGGGCTGTACAGTCGTTCTGGAGTAAACAGTGATGTTATCAGCTTATTTTAATTTATCATAGAGAGACAATGTTGGCAGATCAGGATTATAGTTTATAGAATTAAATAAGACTTCATTAATTAATGTTATTTGTATATTTAGTTGAATAACTCTGATCATAATGTTAGTGTCCCCAACTGAGCAAGCCAAGCCAAAG
>NC_090188.1:517116-519616 GCF_024679245.1 Pseudorasbora parva
ATATTTCTCCAAATATGAGCACTTTTAAACTAAGAGCTAAACTGAAAGCTGTTCTTTGCGATCTCTGTGAACACAAATGAGCCAGTGAAGACGAGAGAATGAACGTGCGTGTGAAAATTCAAAATATCGTTCATAATGGATCGATTATAATGCACTCCTGACATAAATTAAGAAATTAATGTCACTGCAACCCAGTTTTATCATAAACAGTGTTCAAATATCGAAGCTGGAGTCTTTAATCTTTCTGATGATACGGAGTTTAAGATAAAGTAATACAGTGTGATGAGCAGTGAATGTTAAACAATAGTAATCTGAGGCTGTATGATCTTTGAATCGTAAGGGGTTAAAAGAGATCTAAAGTTTACTAATATTAGTCTCGAAATTCCCCAGCTGAAGATAATTATGCTCTGCTATGATGTTGTAGATGGACCGTTTTGAGAATACTTCTCTGTAGCGCCACTTCTGACGCCGTCCACTCGCTTTAGCCTCCTCATCCACAGGTTTTGCAGGATATATTTACTTCTTTCTGAATGAAATCGATACAATCCTACACCTTTTGCTGTATATCTGACGGCGCAACCCCAAACACAACACGTTTTCGTCAAAGTTTCAACTTAAATCAACAACAATGTTCTTAACTATGTAACTGTTTACAGTAGCCGGCTGATCTCTTCAGTTTGTCAGTAGAAGCCGCTCGCGTTCTGCCACCCGGAAGTATCTTGTGGCGATTGTTTACAAAGATTCTGAAATGGTCAATGACTGACGATCGTTAACTCAAGAATATGCTAATCAATGACTGACGATCGTTAACTCAAGAATATGCTAATCAATGACTGACGATCGTTAACTCAAGAATATGCTAATCAATGACTGACGATCGTTAACTCAAGAATATGCTAATCAATGACTGACGATCGTTAACTCAAGAATATGCTAATCAATGACTGACGATCGTTAACTCAAGAATATGCTAATCAATGACTGACGATCGTTAACTCAAGAATATGCTAATCAATGACTGACGATCGTTAACTCAAGAATATGCTAATCAATGACTGACGATCGTTAACTCAAGAATATGCTAATCAATGACTGACGATCGTTAACTCAAGAATATGCTAATCAATGACTGACGATCGTTAACTCAAGAATATGCTAATCAATGACTGACGATCGTTAACTCAAGAATATGCTAATCAATGACTGACGATCGTTAACTCATAAACTCATCCTCTGTCTCATTCTACATGTCGTCTCATCTTCTGGACTCTCTCCATCATTGTCCGACTGCGGTTTGATCATAAAAGGCTGAACAGTTTCTGTGTGTGTGTGTGTGTGTGTGTGTGTGTGTGTGTGTGTGTGTGTGTGTGTGTGTGTGTGTGTGTGTGTGTGTGTGTGAGGTAATCAGAGCTGCTAACGCAAGCTCTTGAAGCTCCGCCCTCTTCATGAAAGGGGGCAGCTCATTTGCATTTAAAGAGACACAAAAACAGTGTTTTTTTAGCCAAGCGGCTCCTCCCCCAGTTTCTGTTGAAGCCAATACGGACGTAATTTAGAATGTATGTATAAAAACCAAGCGGCTCCTCCCGCGATCTCTCCAGAAGCCGATACTGAAGTGAGTTAAACTGCAGTTCCTCCACTGGCCACTAGAGCGGCTCCAGAAGCCGATACTGAAGTGAGTTAAACTGCAGTTCCTCCACTGGCCACTAGAGCGGCTCCAGAAGCCGACACTGAAGTGAGTTAAACTGCAGTTCCTCCACTGGCCACTAGAGCGGCTCCAGAAGCCGACACTGAAGTGAGTTAAACTGCAGTTCCTCCACTGGCCACTAGAGCGGCTCCAGAAGCCGATACTGAAGTGAGTTAAACTGCAGTTCCTCCACTGGCCACTAGAGCGGCTCCAGAAGCCGATACTGAAGTGAGTTAAACTGCAGTTCCTCCACTGGCCACTAGAGCGGCTCCAGAAGCCGATACTGAAGTGAGTTAAACTGCAGTTCCTCCACTGACCACTAGAGCGGCTCCAGAAGCCGATACTGAAGTGAGTTAAACTGCAGTTCCTCCACTGGCCACTAGAGCGGCTCCAGAAGCCGATACTGAAGTGAGTTAAACTGCAGTTCCTCCACTGGCCACTAGAGCGGCTCCAGAAGCCGATACTGAAGTGAGTTAAACTGCAGTTCCTCCACTGGCCACTAGAGCGGCTCCAGAAGCCGATACTGAAGTGAGTTAAACTGCAGTTCCTCCACTGGCCACTAGAGCGGCTCCAGAAGCCGATACTGAAGTGAGTTAAACTGCAGTTCCTCCACTGGCCACTAGAGCGGCTCCAGAAGCCGATACTGAAGTGACTTAAACTGCAGTTCCTCCACTGGCCACTAGAGCGGCTCCAGAAGCCGATACTGAAGTGAGTTAAACTGCAGTTCCTCCACTGGCCACTAGAGCGGCTCCAGAAGCCGATACTGAAGTGAGTTAAACTGCAGTTCCTCCTCTGGCCACTAGAGCGGCTCCAGAA
>NC_090188.1:527116-529616 GCF_024679245.1 Pseudorasbora parva
CACACTCACTCACACACACACACTCACTCACTCACACACACTCTCTAACACGCTAACACACACTTACTCACACACACACACACTCACTCACTCACTCACTCACTCACACACACTCTAACACGCTAACACACACTCACTCACACACACATACACCCACACACTCACTCACACACACACACTCACTCACTCACACACACTCTCTAACACGCTAACACACACTCACTCACACACACACACACTCACTCACTCACTCACTCACTCACTCACTCACTCACTCACTCACACACACTCTAACACGCTAACACACACTCACTCACACACACATACACCCACACACTCACTCACTCACACACACTCTCTAACACGCTAACACACACTCACTCACTCACTCACACACACTCACTCACTCACACACACTCTCTAACACGCTAACACACACTCACTCACACACACTCTCTAACACGCTAACACACACTCACTCACTCACTCACACACACATACACCCACACACTCATTCACACACACACACTCACTCACTCACACACACTCTCTAACACGCTAACACACACTCACTCACACACACATACACCCACACACTCATTCACACACACACACACACTCACTCACTCACACACACTCTCTAACACGCTAACACAGACTCACTCACACACACGCACTCACTCAAACACACACACTCTCTAACACGCTAACACACACTCACTCACACACACATACACCCACACACTCATTCACACACACACACTCACTCACTCACACACACTCTCTAACACGCTAACACAGACTCACTCACACACACGCACTCACTCAAACACACACACTCTCTAACACGCTAACACACACTCACTCACACACACATACACACACTCACTCACTCACACACACTCTAACACGCTAACACACACTCACTCACACACACATACACCCACACACTCACTCACACACACATACACACACTCACTCACTCACACACACTCTCTAACACGCTAACACACACTCACTCACTCACACACACACACTCACTCCCTCACACACACTCTCTAACACGCTAACACACACTCACTCACACACACATACACCCACACACTCACTCACACACACACACTCACTCACTCACACACACTCTCTAACAAGCTAACACACACTCACTCACATACACGCACTCACTCACTCACACACACTCTCTAACACGCTAACACACACTCACTCACTCACTCACACTCACTCACACACACACACTCACTCACACTCACATACACACACTCACTCACACACACTCTCTAACACGCTAACACACACTCAATCACTCACACACACTCACTCACTCACACACTCTCTAACACGCTAACACACACTCACTCACTCACACACACTCTCTAACACGCTAACACACACACACTCACTCACTCACACACACTAACACACACTCACTCACTCACACACACTCTCTAACATGCTAACACACACTCACTCACACACACTCTAACACGCTAACACACACTCAATCACACACACACACACTCACTCATACACACATACACACACACACTCTCTAACACGCTAACACACACACACTCAATCACACACACACACACACACACACTCACTCATACACACATACACACACACACTCTCTAACACGCTAACGCACACTCAATCACACACACACACACACTCACTCATACACTCACACACACACACTCTCTAACACACAAACACACACTCAGTCACTCGGCCATCGGAGTCCATCCTGCTTTGAAGAGCTCGAGCACTTAAAGCATAACCAGAGCCTTATCTGGACACGTATGCAGCTATCGTGACACACACACACACTGCAGTAAATGCTCTTCTTCCTCAGTCATGTTGTCTTGTTTCCAGTCCAAATATCTACATATTCTTCAATCAAGAGGCATTTACTAGATCAGTGAAACGACATCATTTTCTTGTTTCTGTCCCAATCAGAAATCAGATTATTTCTCTCACCCCATTGGCAGATCATTCTGCCTGTTTAAAGCAAAAACTCACTTCGTCTTGATTTAAGAATATTTCGATGTTTGGACTGGAAACGAGACAGGAACACTGAGTAAGCAGTGTAAAGTTACTACAGTTATTGCTACGGTTATTTAAGGCTATCATATTTATCATTCCAGTCGCAGACCTCATGAATATGAATATGTCTCTAATGTTGTGTGTCATGTGACTCCTCCTGCAGCTGTAACTGTAACGCTCAGACTCCGCCCACAGTGAAGGTGGGCGTGGCCGGCGATCAGACCTACCTCAGCACTGTGCTGCGATTCTTCGTGGAGCAGCTGGCCAACAAGACTCCTGATTGGCTGAGCTACATCCGCTTCCTCATCATCCCCATTGGTGAGCGAGATCAGCGCTGAAAGGGTTAGTTCAGCCAGAAATATAAAGTGTGTGATTAATTCCTCCTGTGGTTGGACAGCCCAAAGATCCTCGCCCATTCTCAATTATCTGGATT
>NC_090188.1:534616-547116 GCF_024679245.1 Pseudorasbora parva
GGGTCCTCCATCCATGTGGATGTTCCTTTGACACGCTCCACCTACCTAAGCATTGCTGAGACCATGTTCAGCCTTTGATGGAAACGGCAGAATGGGCGACCAACACAATATTAGGACAGTGGTCATAATGTTATGCCTGATTGGTGATAATTCAGAAGCTGCTTCATGTTGTTTGATCCATTTTGAAGAGGATGATAATTATGGGAAATAAAACATTTGAAACATTGATTCTTAATTTCTTGTAATGTCCCATGCGTGTGTGTATGAACGTCAGTAACCGTGTGTGTGTGTGTGTGTGTTTCAGTCTCGATCGACGGCGTGGAGTGGAACGATGTGAAGTTCTTCCAGCTGGCCGCCCAGTGGCCGACTCACGTCAAGCACTTCCCCGTCGGCGTGTTCGGCTACAGCAAACCCCTGTGACAGACGTGTGTGTGTGTGTGTGTGTGTGTGGTGTGTGTGTTCCGAAACCCCTGGGACATGCAGTGACCAGTTTCCCATGGAAACGTCACCGTCTTCAGTTCATTTATATCGTGTGTGTGTGTGTGCATTATACGAACAGCACTCGTAATGTTTGATGTCTACGGCTGAGTCTGAGATTTCCAGCTCATGATGACGGAGGCAAACCTCGAGCACTCTGTTGTTTCTGCTACTTTATCATTTCTGTGAAATCCTGTAGAATGGTGCATGATGGGACGCGTGTCGAGGTCTCAGCTGTGAACTGAAAGGGGTTTTTACCCCGAATGTAAAAGCGGTTCCGTGTCTTTGTGATATTTTGAGGAATTTAAAACTCTATTATGATCCCACCTTCAAAGCACACGAGCAGGGCAAACCTGTGTGTGTGTGTGTGTGTGTGTGTGTGTGTGTGTGTGTGTGTGTGTGTGTGTGTGTGTGTGTGTGTGTGTGTGTGTGTGAGAGAGAACCGGCTCATGACTGAAGCTTCCTGTCACATTACACACAGACCCGTTCATAACCAAGCCAAGAAACACGAATGATAAGCGTAGCGTTTTAATAATCGCTCTAACTCGTTTATTTATAACGATATGCAGAAGAACGCTCTATTATTCCAGCTGATGAACTCTAAAAACACTGACAGCCAATCAGAATCCACCCTGCTTTAGGAGCTCGGGGTTAAACCTCTTCCGTCCCGCCCGGGCCAAAATGACCCCAAGTCCTAGAATTATACTCTTAAACTAGAATGTTCATTTCCTGAAGAAAATGTGAGTGGTGCTTGCTGTGGCAAAACTCTGGACCCGGTTGCTAGGGTGTTGTTAAGTGGGTGCTAGGGTATTCTGGGTGGTTTGTAGGCGGTTGCTTGGATGTTCTGGGTGGTTGCTAAGGTATTTTGCGTGGTTGCTATGTGTTAGCCAGGGTGTTGTGGGTGGTTGCTAGGGTAATCTGGGTGGCTGTTAGGGCATTGCTATGGTGTTGCTAGGCAGTTGGTAGTTGTCACAGTTGGTTACTACGGAGTGTTTATAGAATTCTTCGCCTGGTTTTAACACTTAGCTAATCACTCTTAGCATGCAGCTATTCACTGCTAGTTGAAGGTGTCATGGTTACAGTGTAATCATACATTACAGTACTGAGGAATAATAATTAACTAATGATAGAAATTATGTACAATTTACTGTTATTAACTATATGTAACAAAGCGTCACCTATTTTTTTAATGCCCTAGTTTAATTTTTTCTCAGTTATTTACCTTTAAATTACTAGATTTGATCAATTAATCAATAAATGGTAATGTAAGCACATTCTCAATCTTTCAATTGCATACATCATAACCAGCTCAGCGGCTCACATTGGGTGCCTCTGCTGACCTCTTGTGGAAAAATAATAACATGACATGATATTTCATGACTCGAGTCACTGGTTGAGGAGATTTGTGCCGCCTCCACACACACACACACACACACAAACACACACACACACACACACACACACACACAAACACACACACACACGAGCTCCCCATTGTTAACCCGTGGGGTTTAATCTGGAGCCGGCCCCCCCTCTCTAACAGCTCCAGCTCTTCTGGGAAGGCTTTCCTCAAGGTTTAGGAGTGTGTTTATGGGGATTTTTGCCCATTCTTCTAGAAGCTCATTTGTGCAGTCAGGCACCCCATAATCCCCCCTCCACCAAACTTTACACTTGTCACACTGCAGTCAGGCAAGTCCCGTTCTCCTGGTGACGGCCAAACCCAGACTCGTCCATGGGATTGTCGGACTGAAGCGTGATTGGTCGCTCAGAGAACACGTCTCACTGCTCTAGAGTCCAGTGGCGGCTGCTTTACTCCACTGCATCCCACGCTCTGCATTGCTCTTGGTGATGTAAGGCTTGGATGAGCTGCTCGGCCATGGAAACCCATTCCATGAAGCTCTCTCCGCTGTTCTTGAGCTCATCTGAAGGCCACAGAAGTCTGGAGGTCTGGAGCTGTTGACTCTGCAGAAAGTTGGAGACTTCTGCGCACTGTGACCCTCAGCATGCGCTGACCCCGCTCTGGGGCATTATAGTGTGTATGTAAAGCACTTTGAGTACCCTGAAAGCTCAATATAAATGTAAGAAGTTAATTATTAGATGTCTTTATAGCTCTATATGGAGCAGATGAGCTGCTCCGCCGGGTTCTAAAGAGTTTCCCTTCAGTGTGCATTCATCAAAATCAGTTTTGGAAGCATTTTTAGGATTTTCTGTGTGTACTGAAGCATCCCTCACATTTTCTATGGGGCTCAAATTGACCCATGAGGGAAGGATGTGTAACATTTTAACATTTCACCCACTAAACTCCTCAATATACAGTGTGTGTGTTCAAGGTTCAAGTGCGACAACAGTCCCGATTGTGTCCGATGAACACTTGAGTTTCGGGTCAGATCGAGCTTCATGATGTGACAGGTGTGAGCGTGAACCTTTACATACGTGTGCATCTCACACACACACGCGTGTGTATACTTCAGCGGTGGTCATGTGACTACACGTCTAACGTCCATGAAAGCACACGTCCAGATTCACGACGGAACAACCAGGAGCATCATGGGAGATGGAGTGTGTTCATTTTCAGCACCCTTGAGTTTTAAAGGTGCAGTGTGTAGTATTTCTGTTTTCAGTGGAGTGTTTTGGTCCTGTGCACCTTTAACTCAGTTTGTTGTGCTCATGTTATTGGACTGGATTAGTGTGTGTCACACACAGTGTTTGCACTTTTACTACAGAACACGAGCACACGTGTGTGTGTGTGTGTGTGTGTGTGTGTGTGTGTGTGTGTGTGTGAACAGGGTTCCTCATCTTCAGTGTTTTGGTCCTGGAGTAAATGACACCCTTGCTTCCCACAGGTGTGTACATCATGTCCTTCACTGCAATAAATGCTCTTCTTACTCTGTCTTGTTTCTAGTCTAAATATTTAACAATTCTTAAATCAAGATGCATTTTCTAGATCAGATATTTGTTCTTGTTTTGTTGAAAATAAAATCAAAATGAGTTTTTGCTTAAAACAGGTGAAATGATCTGCCAATGGGGTGAGAAAAATAATCTGATTTCTGATTGAAATCTTGTTTCCGTCCCAAACAGAAATAAGATTATTTTGCAGATCAAGACAAAAATACTGTATAAGAAGAGCATGTTTTGCAGTGTTCCCGTGTGTGTGTGTGTGTCACTCATAAGCACACAGGACGGCGCACAATGACAGACTCTTTAATGTTACAGATGCATGTTTTACAGAATGAGTTGTGATTTTCTACCGCTGCTCCACATGCGGTTGTGTTTAATAAAAGGCTCTTGACCACAGATGTGTGTGTGTGTGTGTGTTTGTGGACACACGTGTAGAGTGCATTGATCATGACCTGGGGCTGAAGCAGCTCTTCATGGGTGTGTGTGTGTGTGTGGTCATGTGCTGGGGCTGATGAAGCTCTTCATGGGTATGGGGGTGTGTGTGTGTGTGTGTGTGGTCATGTGCTGGGGCTGATGAAGCTCTTCATGGGTATGTGTGTGTGTGTGTGGTCATGTGCTGGGGCTGATGAAGCTCTTCATGGGTATGGGTGTGTGTGTGTGTGTGTGTGTGTGTGTGTGTGTGTGTGTGTGTGTGTGTGTGTGTGTGGTCATGTGCTGGGGCTGATGAAGCTCTTCATGGGTATGGGTGGGTGTGTGTGTGTGTGTGTGGTCATGTGCTGGGGCTGATGAAGCTCTTCATGGGTGGCAGGGGTCTGATCTTGCGTCCTGCCCATCCTCCCTTCCTCTGCCAGAGGCCGCTTGAGGGCCGGATGCCCAGCCAGCGGTTTCGTCCCGCTTTCCCAATGATCCGCTTATTGTGGTCGATGTTTGACACGCGGCCCACCGTCGCAACACACGTCTCCAAAACCTGAGCAGAGGCACACACACACACCAACACCTGAGCAGTGGCACTCACACACATCATGCAGCTCACACTCAACTCATGGAACATGACACTCGCAAGGGAAGGGAGCTAGTAGCATGATGCTAATATGATTTAAAGGACAACTCCAGCGACTTTTTAAGTTTATCTTGATCGTTATATCTTTGTACGATAAAACAAACCGGATTGGTGCTTGCAAAGCAGAGTTATTACAGTTAATGCCCAGAGCCCCCCTCCGCTAAACGGCAGCTTAAGTGGCTAAACGCATCTCGTTGTCTTGTGAGGGACCTGTTCATGTTGGACAGACATTTTAATTGCATGTTGTGTCTGTTAAGCGGCTCTAGACACCCGTTACGGTTATGCCCCCAGAGCTGCCGTTTAGCTGAGGGGGGCTCTGGGCATTAACTGTGAGAACTCCGCGTGGCAAGCACCAATCCGGTTCGTTTTATCGTACAAAGATATAACGATCAAAATAAACTTAGAAATTCGCTGGAGTTGTCCTTTAACACATTACTAACATGTTAGAAAAATGAAATGCATATAATAATGTATTACATGAAACTGTAGTTTGAGGTCATGATGGGCTCACCTGGATCTGGTGTTTGGATGGCAGCTGGACGATGGCGGTGCCGTTGACCTTCCTCAGCAACACTCCACACGTGCCTGAGGACGGACACACACATCGGTCATCAGTGAGTGTGTGTGAGAGGGAGAGAGAGTGTGTGTGTGAGAGAGACTTTTACTAGAGTAGTCATCTGACTAGCGCTTTACTAGAGTAGACATCTGACTGTAGTGCTTTACTAGAGTAGACATCTGACTGTAGAGCTTTACTAGAGTAGTCATCTGACTGTAGAGCTTTACTAGAGTAGTCATCTGACTGTAATGCTTTACTAGAGTAGACATCTGACTGTAGCGCTTTACTAGAGTAGTCATCTGACTGTAGAGCTTTACTAGAGTAGTCATCTGACTGTAATGCTTTACTAGAGTAGACATCTGACTGTAGCGCTTTACTAGAGTAGTCATCTGACTGTAGAGCTTTACTAGAGTAGTCATCTGACTGTAATGCTTTACTAGAGTAGACATCTGACTGTAGAGCTTTACTAGAGTAGTCATCTGACTGTAGAGCTTTACTAGAGTAGTCATCTGACTGTAATGCTTTACTAGAGTAGACATCTGACTGTAGCGCTTTACTAGAGTAGACATCTGACTGTAGTGCTTTACTAGAGTAGTCATCTGACTGTAGCGCTTTACTAGAGTAGACATCTGACTGTAGTGCTTTACTAGAGTAGACATCTGACTGTAGAGCTTTACTAGAGTAGTCATCTGACTGTAGTGCTTTACTAGAGCAGACATCTGACTGTACTGCTTTACTAGAGTAGACATCTGACTGTAGTGCTTTACTAGAGTAGTCATCTGACTGTAGTGCTTTACTAGAGTAGACATCTGACTGTAGTGCTTTACTAGAGTAGACATCTGACTGTAGTGCTTTACTAGAGTAGTCATCTGACTGTAGTGCTTTACTAGAGTAGTCATCTGACTGTAGTCTTTTACTAGAGTAGACATCTGACTGTAGTGCTTTACTAGAGTAGACATCTGACTGTAGTGCTTTACTAGAGTAGACATCTGACTGTAGTGCTTTACTAGAGTAGACATCTGACTGTAGTCTTTTACTAGAGTAGACATCTGACTGTAGTGCTTTACTAGAGTAGTCATCTGACTGTAGCGCTTTACTAGAGTAGTCATCTGACTGTAGCGCTTTACTAGAGTAGACATCTGACTGTAGTGCTTTACTAGAGTAGACATCTGACTGTAGTGCTTTACTAGAGTAGACATCTGACTGTAGAGCTTTACTAGAGTAGTCATCTGACTGTAGTGCTTTACTAGAGTAGACATCTGACTGTAATGCTTTACTAGAGTAGACATCTGACTGTAGTGCTTTACTAGAGTAGTCATCAGACTGTAGTGCTTTACTAGAGTAGACATCTGACTGTAGTGCTTTACTAGAGTAGACATCTGACTGTAGTGCTTTACTAGAGTAGTCATCAGACTGTAGTGCTTTACTAGAGTAGACATCTGACTGTAGTGCTTTACTAGAGTAGACATCTGACTGTAATGCTTTACTAGAGTAGACATCTGACTGTAGTGCTTTACTAGAGTAGACATCTGACTGTAATGCTTTACTAGAGTAGACATCTGACTGTAGTGCTTTACTAGAGTAGTCATCAGACTGTAGTGCTTTACTAGAGTAGACATCTGACTGTAGTGCTTTACTAGAGTAGACATCTGACTGTAGTGCTTTACTAGAGTAGTCATCAGACTGTAGTGCTTTACTAGAGTAGTCATCTGACTGTAGTGCTTTACTAGAGTAGACATCTGACTGTAATGCTTTACTAGAGTAGACATCTGACTGTAGTGCTTTACTAGAGTAGTCATCAGACTGTAGTGCTTTACTAGAGTAGACATCTGACTGTAGTGCTTTACTAGAGTAGACATCTGACTGTAGTGCTTTACTAGAGTAGTCATCAGACTGTAGTGCTTTACTAGAGTAGACATCTGACTGTAGTGCTTTACTAGAGTAGACATCTGACTGTAGTCTTTTACTAGAGTAGACATCTGACTGTAGTGCTTTACTAGAGTAGTCATCTGACTGTAGCGCTTTACTAGAGTAGTCATCTGACTGTAGTGCTTTACTAGAGTAGACATCTGACTGTAGTGCTTTACTAGAGTAGACATCTGACTGTAGTGCTTTACTAGAGTAGACATCTGACTGTAGAGCTTTACTAGAGTAGTCATCTGACTGTAGTGCTTTACTAGAGTAGACATCTGACTGTAGTGCTTTACTAGAGTAGACATCTGACTGTAGTGCTTTACTAGAGTAGTCATCAGACTGTAGTGCTTTACTAGAGTAGACATCTGACTGTAGTGCTTTACTAGAGTAGACATCTGACTGTAGTGCTTTACTAGAGTAGACATCTGACTGTAGAGCTTTACTAGAGTAGTCATCTGACTGTAGTGCTTTACTAGAGTAGACATCTGACTGTAATGCTTTACTAGAGTAGACATCTGACTGTAGCGCTTTACTAGAGTAGACATCTGACTGTAGTGCTTTACTAGAGTAGTCATCTGACTGTAGCGCTTTACTAGAGTAGACATCTGACTGTAGTGCTTTACTAGAGTAGACATCTGACTGTAGAGCTTTACTAGAGTAGTCATCTGACTGTAGTGCTTTACTAGAGCAGACATCTGACTGTACTGCTTTACTAGAGTAGACATCTGACTGTAGTGCTTTACTAGAGTAGTCATCTGACTGTAGTGCTTTACTAGAGTAGACATCTGACTGTAGTGCTTTACTAGAGTAGTCATCTGACTGTAGTGCTTTACTAGAGTAGTCATCTGACTGTAGTGCTTTACTAGAGTAGTCATCTGACTGTAGTGCTTTACTAGAGTAGTCATCTGACTGTAGCGCTTTACTAGAGTAGACATCTGAGTGTAGTGCTTTACTAGAGTAGTCATCTGACTGTAGCGCTTTACTAGAGTAGACATCTGAGTGTAGTGCTTTACTAGAGTAGTCATCTGACTGTAATGCTTTACTAGAGTAGACATCTGACTGCGGTGCTTTACTAGAGTGGTCATCTGACTGCGGTGCTTTACTAGAGTAGTCATCTGACTGTAGAGCTTTACTAGAGTAGACATCTGACTGTAGTGCTTTACTAGAGTAGACATCTGACTGCGGTGCTTTACTAGAGTAGTCATCTGACTGTGGTGCTTTACTAGAGTAGTCATCTGACTGTAGTGCTTTACTAGAGTAGTCATCTGACTGCGGTGCTTTACTAGAGTAGTCATCTGACTGCGGTGCTTTACTAGAGTAGTCATCTGACTGCGGTGCTTTACTAGAGTAGACATCTGACTGTAGTGCTTTACTAGAGTAGTCATCTGACTGTAATGCTTTACTAGAGTAGACATCTGACTGTAGTGCTTTACTAGAGTAGACATCTGACTGTAGTGCTTTACTAGAGTAGTCATCTGACTGTAATGCTTTACTAGAGTAGACATCTGACTGTAGTGCTTTACTAGAGTAGACATCTGACTGTAGTGCTTTACTAGAGTAGACATCTGACTGTAGCGCTTTACTAGAGTAGTCATCTGACTGTAATGCTTTACTAGAGTAGACATCTGACTGTCGTGCTTTACTAGAGTAGACATCTGACTGTAGTGCTTTACTAGAGTAGACATCTGACTGTAGCGCTTTACTAGAGTAGTCATCTGACTGTAGTGCTTTACTAGAGTAGACATCTGACTGTAATGCTTTACTAGAGTAGACATCTGACTGTAGCGCTTTACTAGAGTAGTCATCTGACTGTAGTGCTTTACTAGAGTAGACATCTGACTGTAGTGCTTTACTAGAGTAGACATCTGACTGTAGTGCTTTACTAGAGTAGTCATCTGACTGTAATGCTTTACTAGAGTAGACATCTGACTGTAGTGCTTTACTAGAGTAGACATCTGACTGTAGTGCTTTACTAGAGTAGTCATCTGACTGTAGTGCTTTACTAGAGTAGACATCTGACTGTAGCGCTTTACTAGAGTAGTCATCTGACTGTAGCGCTTTACTAGAGTAGACATCTGACTGTAGTGCTTTACTAGAGTAGACATCTGACTGTAGTGCTTTACTAGAGTAGACATCTGACTGTAGTGCTTTACTAGAGTAGACATCTGACTGTAGTGCTTTACTAGAGTAGACATCTGACTGTAGTGCTTTACTAGAGTAGTCATCTGACTGTAGTGCTTTACTAGAGTAGACATCTGACTGTAGTGCTTTACTAGAGTAGTCATCTGACTGTAGCGCTTTACTAGAGTAGACATCTGACTGTAGTGCTTTACTAGAGTAGACATCTGACTGTAGTGCTTTACTAGAGTAGACATCTGACTGTAGCGCTTTACTAGAGTAGTCATCTGACTGTAGCGCTTTACTAGAGTAGTCATCTGACTGTAATGCTTTACTAGAGTAGACATCTGACTGTAGTGCTTTACTAGAGTAGACATCTGACTGTAGTGCTTTACTAGAGTAGTCATCTGACTGTAATGCTTTACTAGAGTAGACATCTGACTGTAGTGCTTTACTAGAGTAGACATCTGACTGTAGTGCTTTACTAGAGTAGTCATCTGACTGTAATGCTTTACTAGAGTAGACATCTGACTGTAGTGCTTTACTAGAGTAGACATCTGACTGTAGTGCTTTACTAGAGTAGACATCTGACTGTAGTGCTTTACTAGAGTAGACATCTGACTGTAGCGCTTTACTAGAGTAGTCATCTGACTGTAGTGCTTTACTAGAGTAGACATCTGACTGTAATGCTTTACTAGAGTAGACATCTGACTGTAGTGCTTTACTAGAGTAGTCATCTGACTGTAGTGCTTTACTAGAGTAGTCATCTGACTGTAGTGCTTTACTAGAGTAGTCATCTGACTGTAGTGCTTTACTAGAGTAGTCATCTGACTGTAATGCTTTACTAGAGTAGACATCTGACTGTAGTGCTTTACTAGAGTAGTCATCTGACTGTAGTGCTTTACTAGAGTAGACATCTGACTGTAATGCTTTACTAGAGTAGACATCTGACTGTAGTGCTTTACTAGAGTAGACATCTGACTGTAGTGCTTTACTAGAGTAGACATCTGACTGTAGAGCTTTACTAGAGTAGTCATCTGACTGTAGTGCTTTACTAGAGTAGTCATCTGACTGTAGTGCTTTACTAGAGTAGACATCTGACTGTAGTGCTTTACTAGAGCAGACATCTGACTGTACTGCTTTACTAGAGTAGACATCTGACTGTAGTGCTTTACTAGAGTAGACATCTGACTGTAATGCTTTACTAGAGTAGACATCTGACTGTAGTGCTTTACTAGAGTAGACATCTGACTGTAGTGCTTTACTAGAGTAGACATCTGACTGTAGAGCTTTACTAGAGTAGTCATCTGACTGTACTGCTTTACTAGAGTAGTCATCTGACTGTAGTGCTTTACTAGAGTAGACATCTGACTGTAGTGCTTTACTAGAGTAGTCATCTGACTGTAGTGCTTTACTAGAGTAGACATCAGACTGTAGTGCTTTACTAGAGTAGACATCTGACTGTAGTGCTTTACTAGAGTAGTCATCTGACTGTAGTGCTTTACTAGAGTAGACATCTGACTGTAGTGCTTTACTAGAGCAGACATCTGACTGTACTGCTTTACTAGAGTAGACATCTGACTGTAGCGCTTTACTAGAGTAGACATCTGACTGTAGAGCTTTACTAGAGTAGACATCTGACTGTAGCGCTTTACTAGAGTAGACATCTGACTGTAGCGCTTTACTAGAGTAGTCATCTGACTGTAGAGCTTTACTAGAGTAGACATCTGACTGTAGTGCTTTACTAGAGTAGTCATCTGACTGTAGAGCTTTACTAGAGTAGACATCTGACTGTAGTGCTTTACTAGAGTAGTCATCTGACTGTAGCGCTTTACTAGAGTAGTCATCTGACTGTAGCGCTTTACTAGAGTAGTCATCTGACTGTAGAGCTTTACTAGAGTAGACATCTGACTGTAGAGCTTTACTAGAGTAGTCATCTGACTGTACTGCTTTACTAGAGTAGACATCTGACTGTAGCGCTTTACTAGAGTAGTCATCTGACTGTAGCGCTTTACTAGAGTAGTCATCTGACTGTAGCGCTTTACTAGAGTAGACATCTGACTGTAGTGCTTTACTAGAGTAGTCATCTGACTGTACTGCTTTACTAGAGTAGACATCTGACTGTAATGCTTTACTAGAGTAGACATCTGACTGTAGTGCTTTACTAGAGTAGTCATCTGACTGTAGTGCTTTACTAGAGTAGACATCTGACTGTAGTGCTTTACTAGAGTAGTCATCTGACTGTAGTGCTTTACTAGAGTAGACATCTGACTGTAATGCTTTACTAGAGTAGACATCTGACTGTAGTGCTTTACTAGAGTAGACATCTGACTGTAGTGCTTTACTAGAGTAGTCATCTGACTGTAATGCTTTACTAGAGTAGTCATCTGACTGTAGTGCTTTACTAGAGTAGACATCTGACTGTAGTGCTTTACTAGAGTAGTCATCTGACTGTAGTGCTTTACTAGAGTAGTCATCTGACTGTAATGCTTTACTAGAGTAGACATCTGACTGTAGTGCTTTACTAGAGTAGTCATCTGACTGTAGTGCTTTACTAGAGTAGACATCTGACTGTAGTGCTTTACTAGAGTGGTCATCTGACTGTAATGCTTTACTAGAGTAGACATCTGACTGTAGTGCTTTACTAGAGTAGACATCTGACTGCAGTGCTTTACTAGAGTAGACATCTGACTGCGGTGCTTTACTAGAGTAGTCATCTGACTGTAATGCTTTACTAGAGTAGACATCTGACTGTAATGCTTTACTAGAGTAGACATCTGACTGTAGTGCTTTACTAGAGTAGTCATCTGACTGTAGTGCTTTACTAGAGTAGTCATCTGACTGTAATGCTTTACTAGAGTAGACATCTGACTGTAGTGCTTTACTAGAGTAGACATCTGACTGCAGTGCTTTACTAGAGTAGACATCTGACTGCGGTGCTTTACTAGAGTAGTCATCTGACTGTAATGCTTTACTAGAGTAGACATCTGACTGTAGTGCTTTACTAGAGTAGTCATCTGACTGTAGTGCTTTACTAGAGTAGACATCTGACTGCAGCGCTTTACTAGAGTAGTCATCTGACTGTAGTGCTTTACTAGAGTAGACATCTGACTGCAGCGCTTTACTAGAGTAGTCATCTGACTGTAGTGCTTTACTAGAGTAGTCATCTGACTGTAGTGCTTTACTAGAGTAGACATCTGACTGTAGTGCTTTACTAGAGTAGACATCTGACTGTAATGCTTTACTAGAGTAGACATCTGACTGTAGTGCTTTACTAGAGTAGACATCTGACTGTAGTGCTTTACTAGAGTAGTCATCTGACTGTAGTGCTTTACTAGAGTAGTCATCTGACTGTAGTGCTTTACTAGAGTAGACATCTGACTGTAGTGCTTTACTAGAGTAGACATCTGACTGCGGTGCTTTACTAGAGTAGTCATCTGACTGTGGTGCTTTACTAGAGTAGACATCTGACTGTAG
>NC_090188.1:552116-567116 GCF_024679245.1 Pseudorasbora parva
ATTCTGTACTATAAGGAATCACTGAAGCTATTCGCGCTCAGTCCCATCGCGGATTTCTCAAGTTCAGTTGCAATAAAAACTTCTGCAACCTATTTCTTTGATATTTGCTTGGCGAAATTGCTTGATTTTCATCATACATTTCACACAATTATACACCACATTCCTTGTTTTAGTTTTACAGAGTTTAATATTTTTTTAGATCGTTCATTCATTCATAGGGTAAAAGACCATTTTCTTGAAAAGGAATGTAGGGCAGAATTTACTTTTAAGTAAATAAGACAATTGGCCGAAAATGATTTCCCCCTCTCTGACAGACCAGTAGCCGCCACTGTTTTCTACAAGTATTTAAATGAGTTTAAGTTAGTCGTCTGCTAGTGTGTCAGATGGAGCGTCACTGACTGGCTTAAACCATGATGGCATAATGTGCATTTATACAACTATAATACAATAATGCGGCGACATAAAGAAGGACATTTACTTTTGATACTGAAGTACTTCTGAAAATAATTACGTCTGTACTTTTACTCCAGTAATGAAGTTGTGTAGTTAGTCCAGCTCTGCTGCAGTGAGGACACGGATCCCGGTCCAGAGAGGGAGACCTGATGTCATGTGTTCTGGATAGAAGCCATAGAAACACCAACACTTCCTAGCCACACCCTAGCAACCATTATCAAACACCCTAGCAACCTAAATGCACAGAGGGATCTCCACATCTGCAATGGGGGTTGCTTTATAGCATATATAATGATAAGCAGCTTTTGGTGCATCATCAGTGGGCTGCGAACGGGAATGGTCGCAGTGTCCGTTTGAGTTTAGGAGTGTGTTCAGCGGACTGAACCCCGCGTCCCGATGATGTGGCCTATGAAGGGGAGATTAGAGATGGGTCTGAGTTACCCAGATTCCTCTTCTTCAGGAGAGGCTGAACTACTGCGGGTTAGCGGAACACTAGTTTAGCGCTGATATAAACACACTCACTCTCTCACACACACACACCTCAAACAGTTCTCTCACTCACTCACATAACGTTACACACACACACACACACACACACACACACACCTGTGCTGAAAACACTACAGAGGATCACACACACAAACTCCTATAACACACACAGCAGCGGGAGTTTCAGAAACACACACATTAGCAGAAGCTACACACACACCTGTGCTGAAAACGCTACAGAGGAACACACACACAGCTTTACCTTCACTCTCTCTGTCCTTCAGCGGAGCCACGGCACGCGCGCGTCGCGCTGAACTCGTCACAGTCCCTTTCTTCTGCGCGTTCTCGCCAGCGGCCGCCGCGCGACATCGCCCTCTGCTGTTCACTAACACACACACACACACACACACACACACACACACACACACACACACACACACACACACACACACACACACACACACACACACACACACACACACACACACACACACACACAGTGTATGTGTTATGTTGATCATTATTACCGTTTATAACACTGATAATGCTTTATAGTGACTATATGATTAACGCTAATGTGTGTTTGTGTGATTATAATAATGAGCAACGGCGACGGGCCGATTATTATTGGCTGAAGGTTTGTTGTTGTCAGGAGACGAAAGCCACGCCCATCCGAGAACTAGAGAGTGACGTAATTTCTACCGACGCGTCAGCCCGGGCGTGTGCGCATGCGCAGTGGCACATCCACAGTGGACATCTTGGAATTAAAGGAGCGCCGAGCGACTCCCGACAAAAGCAACGATTACAGGTGTGTGTGTGTGTGTGTGTGTGTGTGCTTCTGAAGCTGCTGTGTGTTATAGGAGTGTGTGTCTCTGAGCTGTTCGAGATGTGAGTGTGTGAGCTGTTCGAGATGTGTGTGAGACAGTGTGTGTGTGTGTGTGTCTGTGTGTCTGAGCTGTTCGAGATGTGTGTGAGACAGTGAGTGTGTGTGTGTGTCTGAGCTGTTCGAGATGTGTGTGACAGTGTGTGTGTGTGTCTGAGCTGTTCGAGATGTGTGTGAGACAGTGAGTGTGTGTGTGTGTGTGTGTCTGAGCTGTTCGAGATGTGTGTGTGTGTGTGTGTCTGAGCTGTTCGAGATGTGTGTGACAGTGTGTGTGTGTCTGAGCTGTTCGAGATGTGTGTGACAGTGAGTGTGTGTGTGTCTCTGAGCTGTTCGAGATGTGTGTGTGTGTGTGTGTGTGTGTGTGTGTGTGTGTGTGTGTGTGTGTGTGTGAGAGAGAGAGACAGACAGTGAGTGTGTGTGTGAGCTGTGAGTGTGTGTGTGTATATATGTGTGAGAGTGAGAGAGAGCTGTTCGAGATGTAAGACAGTGTGTGTGTGTGTGTGTGTGTGTGTGTGTGTCTCTGAGCTGTTCGAGATGTAAGACAGTGTGTGTGTGTGTGAGAGAGAGAGAGAGAGAGAGAGAGAGAGAGAGAGAGAGAGAGAGAGAGAGAGCTGTTCGAGGTGTGTGTGAGAGTGAGAGAGATACACTCTGACTGTGTGTGTGTGTGTGTGTGTGTGTGTGTGTGTGTGTGTGTGTGTGTGTGTCTGAGCTGTTCGAGATGTGTGTGAGACAGTGAGTGTGTGTGTGTCTGAGCTGTTCGAGATGTGTGTGACAGTGAGTGTGTGTGTGAGAGAGAGAGAGAGAGAGACAGTGAGTGTGTGTGTGAGCTGTGAGTGTGTGTGTGTGTATATATGTCTGAGAGTGAGAGAGAGCTGTTCGAGATGTAAGACAGTGTGTGTGTGTGTGTGTGTGTGTGTGTGTGTGTGTGTCTCTGAGCTGTTCGAGATGTAAGACAGTGTGTGTGTGAGAGAGAGAGAGATACACCCTGACTCTGTGTGTGTGTGTGTGTGTGTGTGTGTGTGTGTGTGTGTGTGTGTGTGTGTGTGTGTGTCTGAGCTGTTCGAGATGTGTGTGAGACAGTGAGTGAGTGTGTGTGTCTGAGCTGTTCGAGATGTGTGTGAGACAGTGAGTGTGTGTGTGTGTGTCTGAGCTGTTCGAGATGTGTGTGAGACAGTGAGTGTGTGTGTGTGTCTGAGCTGTTCGAGATGTGTTTGAGACAGTGAGTGTGTGTGTGTGTCTGAGCTGTTCGAGATGTGTGTGAGACAGTGAGTGTGTGTGTCTGAGCTGTTCGAGATGTGTGTGAGACAGTGAGTGTGTGTGTGTGTCTGAGCTGTTCGAGATGTGTGTGAGACAGTGAGTGTGTGTGAGAGAGAGAGACAGTGAGTGTGTGTGTGTGTGTATATATATATGTGAGAGAGAGAGAGCTGTTCGAGGTGTGTGTGAGAGTGAGAGAGATACACTCTGACTGTGTGTGTGTGTGTGTGTGTGTGTGTTAGTGTGAGACAGTAGCTCATTAGAGGGTTGATGAGCTCAGGTGTGTTTCTCAGGTGTGTTCACACCCCTTTGAACAGCTCTCTCTCTCTCTCTCTCTCTCACACACACACACACACACACACCTCTTACAGCTCTCTTGCACACACCTCTTACAGCTCTCTCGCACACACCTCGAACAGCTCTCTCACACACACACCTCGAACAGCTCTCTCTCACACACACACCTCGAACAGCTCTCTCTCACAGACACACACACACACACACCTCGAACAGCTCTCTCACACACACACACCTCGAACAGCTCTCTCACACACACACACCTCGAACAGCTCTCTCTCACACACACACCTCGAACAGCTCTCTCTCACACACACCTCGAACAGCTCTCTCTCACACACACACCTCGAACAGCTCTCTCTCACAGACACACACACACACACACCTCGAACAGCTCTCTTGCACACACCTCTTACAGCTCTCTCGCACACACCTCGAACAGCTCTCTCACACACACACCTCGAACAGCTCTCTCTCACACACACACCTCGAACAGCTCTCTCTCACAGACACACACACACACACACCTCGAACAGCTCTCTCACACACACACACCTCGAACAGCTCTCTCACACACACACACCTCGAACAGCTCTCTCTCACACACACACCTCGAACAGCTCTCTCTCACACACACCTCGAACAGCTCTCTCTCACACACACACCTCGAACAGCTCTCTCTCACAGACACACACACACACACACCTCGAACAGCTCCCTCACACACACACCTCTTACAGCTCTCTCTCACACACACCTCGAACAGCTCTCTCTCACACACACACCCTCGAACAGCTCTCTGTGTGTTTGTGTGTGAGGGAGTCCTGTGAGAGTGTGTGTGTGTGTGTGTGCGCATGCTGGTGGTAAGTGTGTGTGTATGTACAGTGTGTGTGTAAGTGAGTACAGTGTGTGTGTGTGTGTGTGTGTGTGTGTGTGTGTGTGTGTGTGTGTGTGAGTGAGTGAGTACAGTGAGTTTGACTGTGTAAGTGTGTGTGTGTTCGACTCTTCAGCTGTCCCTCTGACATCATCAGCACACACTAGCTCTCGCCATGCTGTTCCACGTGTGTGTGTGTGTGTGTGTGTGTGTGTGTGTGTGTGTGTGTTTCTGTTTCTGTGACCGGGGTGTGTGTGTCAGCGGAGGACAGGAGGATGTTATCTAGGGAAATGCTGGCTGCAGATCTCTTGCTCTCTCTCTGTGTGTGTGTGTGTGTGTGTGTGTGTGTGTGTGTGTGTTTGGCTCAAGCGCTCCAAAGGTCATGAAGCTCGATTGATGAAAGTTGAACGGGTGTGTGTTTGACCTCTACACCAGGGGCTCTCTCTCTCTCTCTCTCTCTCTCTCTCTCTCTCTCACACATTCACACACACACACACACACACACACACTCTCTCTCTCTCTCTCACACACACACACACACTCTCTCTTCCTGTCGGCTCCACCAGAGTCACGGCTCACATCATGATTTTGTTGATGTTTTCTCTTCATAAAGACGAACATAAGCAGTGTGAATAAAGGCAGAGTGTGATTGGTGTCAGGTCAGGTGTGTGTTGCCGGAGTAATGTCAGGTCTGTAGAGGAGCTCAGTGCCCGCTTCACCTGAGATCTGGAGCCGGATTACAGCGGCGGAAACATGACTTCAGAAAGACGGCAGCTTCATTATTTACTCCTCACTCAGAGACTGAGTGCCTGTCACTCCAGAAGTATTAAAGAGATCCTAATATCCCTTTAGACTCTGCTTCCTAACTAACTTTCCTTTTGGTTTCTTCATTTGAAAGACTCTTGATGATTCAATCCCAGAGATATGGGCAAGGGCGTCGGAACCATTGTGTGTGTGTGTGTGTGTGTGTGTGTGTGTGTGTGTGTGTGTGTGTGTGGGACAAGACCCTCCCACTTTTATCGTCTGTAATTCAGCACGCCTGCTTACCTCGACTACCCCTTAACCGAGAAACTTATTCAGAAACGTATTATTAAACACATGTTAACGCGTTATTTCCCCTTTTCTAATATTTTCTATTTTTTTTATTGAAAATAAATGCCTTTCCGATCTGATGTGTGATGGGAAAGGAGTAGAGCGAGTGCGGCGAAAGGCGGATTCGAACCTGTACTCGCGATATGCGTCAACTTGATGCCACACGTCTTACCCGTACTCTAGCCACGGTCAATAACTCAGTGATTTCTGTAATTATGTCTGGCCCAATCAATCGTTTAGTTAACGGCACTTCTTCTGTCTGGATACGGAGAATAAAAAACATGTAACTTCATTATCATTATCTGTGAAACTGTTGATGTCTATGTCAGTTAAATGAATATAGCCTTTTATTAGACTATTGGTATTGACTGGTTTGAGCTCTTTTTTGGGATATGGCCTCAGACGCACCATAATGCAGGAAATCACATCTATGAAATTATTATTTTTTCTGGTGGAGAACCCCCAGACCCCCCGCAAAACTATTTCCCCACCTATCAGACTTTGTCTTAGCCGCTCCTGACCCACCCATTTTTTATTTGCTTCCGACGCCCATGGATATGGGGATCTAAATGTGTCCAAGCTGTTGAATTTCAGCCATTTTCAGTGGTTGAAAACCCAATGTCACTGCACACAGCTGAGCTGATTCTCATTTTCTTTTAAAAGAGAAATATCTGAAGAACAAATCGTGCTGAAACTAGAAATATATCTTCTTTTCCCCATGAAACCACTAAACGTACCAAAAATCCACTGAACATGGTCAAGTTGAGGCGCAAGTGAATCTATAGTTGCATGAGTCTCATGGATATCTGGAAAATGAGATGTTGTTTATTTGAACAGCTTCTGACAACAGCAGGAGTTCAGATACGGTATCATAACTACAGGTCACCGACCGCATTGACATCTCTATATCTGTGGGATTGAACCACACTGGGCCTTAAACCGCTAAGATTACACGAGAAAAGACTCTGAAGTGACTTCTGGAGGTCTTAGACACACGTGGAGGCACTCAGAGAGGTGTGATGTATTCACTGTTTTAGATGTTTCAGGGGTATTTGCTCTGTTTAAGGCCCTGTGTGGTTCAATCCCAGAGATATAGAGATGTCAATGCGGTCACCTGTAGTTATGATACCGTATCTGAACTCTTGCTGTTGTCAGAAGCTGTTCAAATAAACAAAATCTCATTTAGTTCATGAGATTAGTTTATAATCTGCCGTTGGAAACCCATACGGGTGAGGGGTTCGAGTGCCGGCCGCCATGTTGGCCCTCCATCTTGAAAGTACAGTAGCCACAGAGGGACATACCCGTAAACTCAAGCTTCGCCTTTCGCGTTTAACACTCGATGGCAACTTAAAAGTAACTTGTAATCTTACTTAGTTACTTTTAAAATCACGTAATCTGTAAAGTAACTAAGTTACTTTTTAAAGGCGTAATCAGATTACTTTTTTAACCACTTCAGCTCTGCACCCCCTCTTGGACCCACCAATTGCATCATCATAATCTTTTTTTAAAATCTATAACTCGCGCACCACAAAACTAGACATATATGGTATCATTTGAAAGATTAGAACCTCAGCTTTCTTAATAACCCAATAACTTCTGCATTTATGTTACATAGAAGAAAATAATGCGGTCTGAATTCGACCCCCCCCCCCCCCCGCAACGACCACCCCTTGAGAAAATCATGCAAATAATATAAAATTTCATATTTTTATCACACAAACACACCTAAAATAGACAAGTCATATATCAGGAATATTGCTGAGCAGTTATTTTCACCGATCCAATAATTTACAGTAAATTTATTATCAAAAAATCACAAAGATGGAAATGACTCATTTGAACAAGCAAACACATGAGTCATATTCCTGTTCGGATCACAAACTCGTTGTAAAGCTACTAGCCTCAAACCTATATCAGCTTGTTCCTTAGGTTGTTTGCTTCAAAATGAGACTATTTTTACATGTCTGTGAGCAAGCATGGCCAAATGACACTGTAAAATGTCACCGATGTCCAGATCAAAACATGTGATGCAGACAAATACTCTTATTATTGCTAGTTTTGATTGTTGGTGTTAGCCATGATTTTTGATGATGCCATCACATATTGCATCATGCGACAGAAAAGCTGAGAATCTCAGCTCTTTATAGACATGTGGATCATGCTTCTAGACCAATCAGAGCCCGAGATCTCCCTTTACAAAGTTGAAGAGGCGGAGCCTTCTTTTCGATTTGCTAGTGGCCAGTTGATGTCAGTGCAGATGAGTAGGAGTTATTAGACACTTTGGTCAGATAAATCTCAATAACTTTTATTTGCAAGGAGATATCAAGAAAATTATTTTTTCCCCTGTTTAGTGCCAATTTATAGAATCAACAGAAACTTCCAAAAAGCTTGGATCCCAAAATGATAAAAACAAAAAAACAAATTAACAAATATAACAAATTAATTAAAATTAAATCAAAATATTTATTTTTTTATCTATGTTTATCATAAGATTGTGAATAGATACAATATAATATATGCAATATTCCACCACTGTGTTAAAATTTAGAGTTTTTTCTGTAAAATGAGACCATTTTTATCAATTCACTCCAATGTATGTGGGTAGGGCACACTTTTAAATTCAGATATTCCTAATTCTCAAAAAAATGCAAAATGTGCTGCAGAGCTGAAGTGGTTAAAGTAACTGTGGCAACACTGACCATCATTAAAGAGATTTCTGTTGATGCATGAACAAAACTTCCCTAAACGTTTGACTGGGTTTTATAACTGACTCTCTGTAATGTTCCCAGGCCGCACCATGTCCACAATCCTTTACCCTCGTGATGAGAAGCTGGAGAAGCTTTCCCAGGAGGAGATCATCTCCAACACCAAACTGGTGATCCAGGGCCTGGAGGCTTTAAAGAACGAGCACAACTCCATCCTGCACAGCCTGCTGGAGACCCTAAAGTGCCTGAAGAAGGACGAGGAGTCCAGCCTGGTGCAGGAGAAGTCCAGCCTGCTCCGCAAGTCTGTGGAGATGATCGAGCTGGGGCTGGGCGAGGCGCAGGTGAGCACACTCTCATTCACTCGCTCATGATCAGTCAGCTTTATTTATATCGCACTTTTCCAATGCCGATTGTGTCGAAGCAGCTTCACAGATTGTGTGATCATAGATATATTCGTGTGCAGGTGATGATGGCTCTGTCCAGCCATCTGAATGCGGTGGAGTCTGAGAAGCAGAAGCTGCGCGCTCAGGTGAGGCGTCTCTGCCAGGAGAACCAGTGGCTGCGGGACGAGCTGGCCAACACTCAGCAGAAGCTGCAGAAGAGCGAGCAGAGCGTGGCTCAGCTGGAGGAGGAGAAGAAGCATCTGGAGTTCATGAACCAGCTCAAGAAGTACGACGACGACGCCTCGCCTTCGGTGAGATCAACACGCAACTCTGCCCACACTTTATCCACAGCACACTCTCACGGTTTAAATGAGCCCAAAATCAACATCATCCATTGCGTTGATCACGAGATATTCCTCACGGAGGAACAATTTAAAAAAAATGCACATTAGGGGGCTAAACAACATGGCTATGGCTGTGTTGTCTTCGTACACTGCAGAAAATGCTCTTTTTTTGTTTCCAGTCCAAATATGTAAATTAGGGCTGCACGATTTGGGGAAAATATATAATTGCGATTATTCTGGGTAAAATTGCGATTGCGATTTAAAATGCGATTATTGTTATTATTATTTTTTACAAAAAGTGTGTGTATATAACATTTTGTGTTTTTATAATAATGTGACTAATAATAATTATTATGATTATTATTACTGCTAAAAATATTTTAAAAATTACAATAACATTTTCATAATTACAAATAAAAAATAGTATGTCCGCATACATATAACAATACAATACTAATTATTATTATTATTATTATTTTTGTAATATTTTACAGAAAACTTATTTTACAAAAAAAACAAAAAAACTATTATGCAGACAGCCTATGACTAAAAAACATTTGAAAGGTCTAAGCCTAAGGAGTTATTGTAAAAAAATAATATAAGATGTATATATATATAAAACTCCTGTACATTGAAGAAAAACATGGATTGTCCAATAAATTTATAATTTTTTTTATTTTATTAAGTTTTAAAATGTATTAAGTATTATTTTCTTATTATGGATTACTCAAAAGTTTTTAATTCACACTGAAAGCCAGAGGGCGCCCTCGAGCGGAAACGCCACATTCGCCTCAGAGGAGTAATGGACGTTCATTTTCAGGAAACCCATGATGTGAAGCTAACGCTGTAAACAGAAGATAGAGACACTTTGATTAAACATGACGACAATAAACACGACTGCAGCAAAATATGGAGTATTTGAGTCCTTCAAGCCATCTAGGGTATTTTCCATAGACTGTAAATAAATATGGCCGTAGTGTCCGTGACGTCACCCACAGGATTCTGATAAGCCGTTCTGAAGCTTAAAGTAGAGGCGAGCTGGGCGTCGCCATCTTGTGTGCGAGTCAGCGCGTGTCACTCCCGGATAACAGAAAATGGGCAAAAAGGCGGGATGTGCGCGGAGCTGAGGTGACGCAATGACTAGCCGGCAGATAAATGGCTATCCACCTGTAACCACGCCCTTAATTAGGCAGAACTTTAAGGCTTTATATAACGGAAACGAATGAGTTATAAAAAAATTCACCCCCCTCACAGTTGTCATGAAGATCAAAATTAGCCTTATAAGCCCAAACCACAGTTTGTACCAGGCTGTTAACATGTTTTATTCTGCTGTAAAGTTGAGAATTTTAACATGGGGCTCAATGAGATTCTGCTCCTTCTGGAGCCGCTCTAGTGGCCAGTTGAGGAATTGCAGTTTACATTACTACAGTATCGGCTTCAAGAGAGATCGCGGGAGGAGCCGCTTGGTATTTTCATAGTAATATATTATAATGCAGTGCTGATTGAGATAGAATGCTATAAAATAACGCATCATCTGCCTCACTCTGATGAGAAGCCACATCAGCTCACACACACTCGACTGACGATATGAAGTGAGGTAAACATGTTATTAAACGTTGTCTTTAGTTGAACAGGTTTATGAACGCTTCACTAGTTTGTGAAGATGTTTGACTCGTGTTGCTTTTTCAAACGCACGTTATAAGCGACTCAAACTCGCAGTCTTTCAGACGGAGCAGCGTTTATCACAGAGCCGCTCTTCGCTAACACACTGGGCAATTATTTAATTGATTTAAATCGCAGCCTTTGAGTTTTCATAATCGCACACAAGCCAAATCGCCATTGCGGTTCGATTTCGATTAATCGTGCAGCCCTAATCTAAATATTCTTAAATCAAGATGCATTTACTAGATCAGTAAAACAACGTAAGATAATTTTCCTTTTTTTTGTGAAAAATAAAATCTAAATGTAGTGAGTTTTTGCTTAAAACAGACAAAATGATCTGCCAATGGGGTGAGGAGAATAATCTGATTTCTGTTCGGAAACGAGAAACAAGATTTCAATCAGAAATCAGATTATTCTCCTCACCCCATTGGCAGATCATTTTGCCTGTTTTAAGCAAAAACTCTCTTCATTTAGATTTTATTTTTCACAAAAAAAAAGGAAAATTATCTTCTGTCGTTTTACTGATCTAGTAAATGCATCTTGGCTTAAGAATATTTAGATATTTAGACTGGAAACGAGACAGAATGACTGAGTAAGAAGAGCATTTTTTGCAGTGCATGACCTAGCTTAATGTCGAGCCCTGCTTTATGCTACACGTACGGTTGCGTTTGTATTAAATAACATGAAGTCTGGTCTGTGCAGGAGGAGAAAGATGGCGAGCCACCAAAGGACTCTCTGGACGATCTCTTCCCCAACGACGAGGAGGAGCAGACTCAAGGAAGTACGTGAAGGTCACTGCACCCTTATGGGGCGTTCACACCGGACGCGGATGACCACAGTAGTTTGCGTGAAGTTGGACGCTTGAGGGTTTTGAGTTTACTCAGCCGCGTCAAACACTGCAAAAAATGCTCTTCTTTCTCAGTATTTCTGTCTTGTTTCTAGTCCAAACATCTAAAAATTCTCAAAACAAGAAGTATTTACTAGACAAGCAAAAGTAATTGTCTTGTTTTGGGGAAAATAACTCAAAATGAAGAGAGTTTTTGCTTAAAATAAGAGAAATAATCTGCCAATGGGGTGAGAAAAATAATCTTGTTTTCTGTTTGAATTAAGATTATTTTTCTCACCCCATTGGCAGATTATTTATCTTATTTTAAGCAAAAACTCTCTTCATTTAGAGTTATTTTCCCCAAAACAAGACAATTACTTTTGCTTGTCTAGTAAATACTTCTTAAAGTAAGAATTTGTAGATATTTTGACAGAAACAAGACAAAAATACTGAGTAAGAAGAGCATTTTTTGCACGCGTTTAAAATGCTCATTTCGCGTCTCTGCTTTATTTAAAGGTCCCGTTCTTCGCGATTCCATCTGTCAAACTTTAGTTAGTGTGTAATGTTGCTGTTAGAGCATAAATAATACCTGTACAATTCAAGCGGCTCCTCCCGCGATCTCTCTTGAAGCCAATAGGGAAGTAATGTAAACTGCAGTTCCTCAACTGGCCACTAGAGCGGCTCCAGAAGGAGCAGAATCTCATTGAGCCCCATGTTAAAATTCTCAACTTTAAAGCAGAATAAAACATGTTAACAGCCTGGTACAAACTGTGGTTTGGGCTTATAAGGCTAATTTTGATCTTCATGACAACTGTGAGGGGGGTGAATTTTTTTATAACTTATTCGTTTCCGTTATATAAAGCCTTAAAGTTCTGCATTATTAAGGGCGTGGTTACAGGTGGATAGCCATTTATCCGCCGTCTATAGTCATTGCGTCACCTCAGCTCCGCGCACATCCCGCCTTTTTGCCCATTTTCTGTTATCCGGGAGTGACACGCGCTGACTCGCTCACAAGATGGCGACGCCCAGCTCGCCTCTACTTTAAGCTTCAGAACGGCTTATCAGAATCCTATGGGTGACGTCACGGACACTACGGCCATATTTTTTTACAGTCTATGGTAAAATTATAAAGCTCAAAGTTCAATGCCAAGCGATATATTTAACAGAAGTTCCCTTTCAAAGCCTACAGCGAACAGCTATTTGGACCACACCGCTGCACTTCCTTCAGGAATGACGTCACTAGAACAGATTGGGCTTGTTGGAGATCCATTGGCGCTGCGCAGACCGATCGGTGTATGACATCAAAGTACCGCGAGAGAGATTCAAAAGCATGAGTAGTTTGCTCTACAATCGTTCTCGCGGTACTTTGATGTCATATGCTGATCCGTCTGCGCAGCGCTAATGGATCTCCAACAAGCCGTTTGTTGACTAAAGCTCCGCCCACAAGAACACGCAAAATAGGGGGCGTGGTCTCGCTGCTCTCCCGCGTGGAGAAGAGCGCATTCAGCGCTTGCATCGCCCCGTTGTGATAAGAGGCGGGACCTTTCCGGGCAAAGTGCTCTAAGCTGCTGTCCAATCACAACACGGGAAGCGCTGGCCCAATCAGAACTCGTTACGTGTTTCTGAAGGAGGGACTTCACAGAACGAGGAAATCATCAGGCCATTTGTAGGACAGAGGAAACAGCGCTGGACAGATAAGACAACGGTGTGAAGAATACTGAGTTTGTTTACACGCGAAACATGAGCTCATGTTAGATTGCACACTGTGAACATAATCAAAGCTTCGAAAACACACAAAGAGCGGGACCTTTAACACTTCGCGTCCGGTGTGAACGCTCCATCACACCTGAGTGTGTGTTCGCCGTCACACTAACCCGAATCTCTGACCTTTGACCCCGCAGTGCAGCACCAGCACAACAGTGCAGCAGTGGCAGCGGCGCAGCAGGGCGGTTACGAGATCCCGGCCCGGCTCCGGACGCTCCATAATCTGGTCATCCAGTACGCCTCTCAGGGCCGATACGAGGTGGCTGTGCCGCTCTGCAAACAGGCTCTGGAGGACCTGGAGAAAACATCAGGACACGACCATCCTGACGTGGCCACCATGCTCAACATCCTGGCCCTGGTGTACCGGTGAGAGGCAGCTTTATTTCTATCGCTCTTCTCCAGCGGCGATTGTGTCAGAGCAGCTTCAGTGTTAAACAGGACAATACTGCAGCAGAATTAGATTTGGCTGTACAGTCGTTCTGGAGTAAACAGTGATGTTATCAGCTTATTTTAATTTATCATAGAGAGACAATGTTGGCAGATCAGGATTATAGTTTATAGAATTAAATAAGACCTCATTCATTAATGTTATTTGTATATTTAGTTGAATAACTCTGATCATAATGTTAGTGTCCCCAACTGAGCAAGCCAAGCCAAAGGCGACCAAAGGAACCGAAACTCCATCAGGGCATGATGGAGGAAAATAAACCTTAGAGAAACCAGACTCAGTTCTCCTCTGGCCTATTAACACACAGCGGAGGATTATTATTCTGGACACCGCACAGCTCAGAGGTCAGATTAGAGCAGAATATTCAAGAGTTCAGGGTATCACGGAAGAGACGGGTTTATTGAGGATGACGAGCTGGTGAGGCATTATTGACACTTTAGGGATGAGCTGGTCACATTCAGGTCCACCATCTGATCCGGACACGGCGCGCACACACACACACACACACACACACACACACACACACACACACACACACACACACACCATGCGATCCGGACACGGCCCGGATCCGGCCGACTGCAGTAAGCCTCAGGGTAAATAGAGAGACTAACATTCGATGCTGTTCTTCTGATGCTGTAACGTGGACATCAGGTGTTATGGGAAGTGTTCCGGCGGACCTCGTTAATGCAATGATGCGATCCGTTAATGAGCCGCTTCAGCGCATGCAGAACCGCGTCTGATGACATCATCTGTCCGTCTGTCGCAGGGATCAGAACAAATATAAAGAGGCGGCTCACCTGCTGAACGACGCGCTGTCCATCCGGGAGAAAACTCTGGGCAAAGACCATCCTGCTGTAAGTCAACACATCACATCATCATCAGATCATCAGTGCAGCGTGTGTGTGTGTGTGCGCGTGTGCGTGTGTGTGTGTGTGTGTGTGTGTGTGTGTGTGTGTGTGTGTGTGTGTGTGTGTGTGTGTGTGTGTGTGTGTGTGTGTGTGTGTGTGTGTGTGATGGGTAGGTTTAGGGGCAGTGTAAGGGGATAGTAAATACGGTTTGTACAGTATAAAAACCATTACGCCTATGGAGAGTCCCCACATGTCACAAAAACAAACGTGTGTGTGTGTGTGTGTGTGTGTGTGTGTGTGTGTGTGTGTGTGTTTCAGGTCGCAGCCACGCTCAATAATCTGGCTGTGCTGTATGGGAAGAGAGGGAAGTATAAGGAGGCGGAGCCGCTGTGTAAACGAGCTCTGGAGATCCGAGAGAAGGTCAGTGAACGTCAACATTCATCCACACATCAGACGAGACCCTGTCTGTCTGATCACCTGTCTGTCTGTCTGATCACCTGTCTGTCTGTCTGTCTGATCACCTGTCTGTCTGTCTGTCTGTCTGTCTGTCTGTCTGATCACCTGTTTGTCTGTCTGTCTGTCTGTCTGTCTGATCATCTGTCTGTCTGTCTGTCTGTCTGATCACCTGTCTGTCTGTCTGTCTGTCTGTCTGATCGTCTGTCTGATCACCTGTCT
>NC_090188.1:574616-579616 GCF_024679245.1 Pseudorasbora parva
CACACACCTTACACACTCTGAGAGCGGTGCGTTTATAAATGACGTTTCATGTGCTTTCTCTCGCTTCTTTCCTTCCTGCTGCTCTCTGGATCCAGAGCCACCCCGTGAGTCCATGCACCGCTTTACCCGCTCATCACCTCACTGCTATAAATGCTCTTCTTCTTTAGTATTTCTGTCTCGTTTCCAGTCCAACTATCAAAAAAATCTTAAATCAAGATGCATTTACTAGATCAGTAGAACAACTACTTACTACTTGAATATTTGTTCTTGTTTTGTTGAAAATAAAATCTAAATGAAGTTAATAATCTTATAATAATAATAATATTTTAATAATCTTATTTCTGATTGAAATCTTGTTTCTTGTTTCCGTCCCAATCAGAAATCAGATTATTCTCCTCACCCCATTGGCAGATCATTTCGCCTGTTTTAAGCAAAAACTCTCTTCATTTAGATTTGATTTTCAACAAAACAAGAAAAAATATCTTAGGTCTTTTTACTTGTCTGGGAAATTATTCTTGATTTAAGAATTTTGGGATATTTAGACTGGAAACGACAAAATTACTGAATAATGGGTTCTTGCACACTGTACGTTTTTTCAAAGTCCTTTGCGAATGTTGCTTCACGAGCATGATCCGCGCTCTGAGATCTCAGTCATTAATGTCAGACTGTACGATTGTCGAGGCGCTAAAAACGGACACGCAAGAAAACTCGTCTGGAGTTTTATATCATCAGTGAATGATGCGTTCGGTGAGCTGCATATACTCTCCAGCTCTGGTTTTGGTCGTAGTTTGTCTTGAAAAACGGAGATATTTGACGATCGTCGTAGGAGAAGTCACTGCAGGACTGCCACAAATCTGCTGACACTGCCAGAATTTCATCTGAGGTCAAATTTGATATCAGCGCTCATTAATCGGCTGCCGGTCAAACTGACGGATAAAGACGTCAGATTTTAGCCCAGGATCAGAGGAATCTTTTAGGATCTGCAAAATTAGTCTCAGACGGCCAAATCGTGGGCAAAATCGCACGGAGTGCACCCGGCTTAAGAAGAGCATTTTTTCCAGTGCTCTCCCATGATGCTATGTGTTCTGATGTTGGTGTGTGTGTGTGTGTGTGTGTGTGTGTGTCAGGGTCTGGACCCCGTCCATCAGACGCGGATGGTGGAGATCCTGAAGGAGGGCGAGGGCGGTGAGCGCCGGCGCAGCAGAGACAGTCTGTCGAGCGTAAAGTACGAGAGCGGCTCTGAGGGCGGCGATGAAGTGAGTATGGCCATACAGTGGAGCGGGGTGAGTACACATCCACCAATCCACCAATCACAGCGCAGCCTCGCCGCTCAACAGGGCCAAAACAAGCTAACTCCTCAGAGTGTCGAGTTTTAACAACGTCTAAACACTGCAAAAAATACTCTTCTTACTCAGTATTTCTGTCTTGTTTCTCGTCCAAACATCTAAACATTCTTAAAACAAGAAGTATTTACTAGACAAGCAAAAGTAATTGTCTTGTTTGGGGGGAAAATAACTCAAAATGAAGAGAGTTTTTGCTTAAAATAAGATAAATAATCTGCCAATGGGGTGAGAAAAATAATCTTAATTCAAACAGAAAACAAGAATATTTTTCTCACCCCATTGGCAGATTATTTCTCTATTTTGAAATTCTGACTAGAAACAAGACAAAAATACTGAGTGAGAAGAGCATTTTTTGCAGTGAACATTCTTACATCAAGACACATTTACTGGAGAAGCAAAGATATTAATTTTTGGTTTTTAAAAAATGTATCAAACTTAGAGATAGTTCACCCAATTCTGTCATGTCAGTATAATGAACACAGAAAGGAAGACATGGTTAAAATAGTCCATGTGACTCCAGTGTTTTTATTATTATTATTTATTTAATTCTGCATTTACGCATTTATTCTTAAAGGGTTAGTTCACCCAAAAATGAACTGTCTGTCATTAACTCCTCCCCCTAATGTCGCTCCACACCCGTAAGACCTCCGCTCATCTTCACACACAGTTTAAGATATTTTATATTTAGTCTGAGAGCGTAAGCAAGTGTATGCACACTATACTGTCCATGTCCAGAAAGGGAATAAAAACATCATCACAGTAGTCCATATGAGACATCAGTGGGTTAATTAGAGTCTCTTGAAGCATCCAAAATACATTTGGGTCCAAAAATAACAAAAACTACGACTTTATTCAGCATTGGCTTCTCTTCTCCAGTAAATGTGTCCTGATGTGAGGCCTGTGCTGAGGGAGAGGATGACGTTTGGCTGGTCATGTGACTCTCTAATGTTGAGCGGCGGCTCTGTTCGGGTCTTTATGAGCTGATTGTGTGTCCTGGCCTGTTTGTGCTGATTTAACATGCTTGTGCTTGTGAGCATCTCTGAAACACACACACACACACACACACACACACACACACACACACACACACACACACACACACACACACACACACACACTATCCTCAACAGAACACGCCCAGGTAGGGTTGCCACGATTTGTCCCGTATTTTACATAGGTCCACCCGCATTGTGTGAAGACACGTCCTATTCTGCCCCTAATTGGGTCGCTGCCGTCATTGGTTTGTTTCAGGTTCACGGGCCGTGTATCACGGCCAATCAGAGTCAGAGGAGGAGGGGACCCCGCCTCGCCGGTGCTTTTCTATATGGGCAGAATCCATTTGAAACGATGGCGGAGGCAGGTCCATAACCTATATCAAAATAATTTTTTGATTGATAACGTTAGATTTCATATGCTGCCTATTAAGAAATAATGTTAATAATGTAGGCTACATTAATGATCATATGGTAGGATTTGTTTATTAAGGTTAAGTTGTACAGTCAGACACAAGCATTACTTTAATAAGAGATAAGATATATTTAATACATATTTAATCAAAATAGGACCTTTTAGGAATAAAATAAACAACTATTTGTTATGCTTAAAAAATTTAAATAATTGCATCATCCAATAGGCTACTATAGAATTAACAATAGACTATAAAAACAGAATAATACATAAATATATTTACTTAATTTACCAAAAATAAAAATGTTGTTGAGTGTTTTATTAAAATACGAAATGATTGTAGATATTATATCATTTACAGTTATTTAGGTGTGGTTTCACTGTTTGGATGGTGTTACTGCAAACAATGAGAAATATTTTAGTCAAAATCTTTGTTCACAACACTATAAAATGACTCGAGTTCATCTGCGATTTCTTCTCCTACTCCCTCTTGGTTACAGCAGCTGAGTCTGTTTTTTAATGTCATAGCTGTGTATTATACTGAGTGCATCTATTCACACTGATTTCAATAGCAGATATCCTATTATAATGTCCATTTGTATCAATCTTAATGTATATACAAATTATGAAAACATGTTTTAAGTTATGATATACGACCACTGCACTGGCACACCATCGGGACTGTGGTCATCGTGGCCCCGAGGGGTGTGGCCACCGCTGCGGCAGGCGTCCCTTATTTTTCTGTATTGAAGGTGGCAACCCTACGCCCAGGCTCTTGTGTGTTTGTGAGCATCTCTGAAACACACACACACACACACACACACACACACACACACTATCCTCACCAGAACACGCCCAGGCTCTCGTGTGTTTGTGATGGCGTGGTCGTGTCCTCGTACGGTTCAGTGTTTGTGTTCAGGATGTTCGGTCTGATGTCATATCCTGCATGTGAAGCTTTATGTGTTCGGTCATTAACACACTGCTTAAATAATAATAATAATAATATGAAGCTGTGAATATGCCACTAAAGCACTCTGATCTCCTGCTTCATCCATAAATGAACATGGACTTGCCTGACTGTGTGTTTGGTGCAAGTTAAAGCATGAGAAGGAATCTGAACGTCACATGCAGAGTTTCTCTTGTTTCATGGCCTGTTTGATATTTAAACATGAGCTGAGACGCATCAGATGTGTGTGTGTGTGTGTTATGATATGTGTGTGTGTGTGTGTGTGTGTTATGATATGTGTGTGTGTTGTGTTGTGATGGTGTGTGTGTTGTGATGGTGTGTGTGTTGTGATGGTTTGTGTGTTGTGATGGTGTGTGTGTTGTGATGGTGTGTGTGTTGTGATGGTGTGTGCGTTGTGATGTTGATGGTGTGTGTTGTGATGTGATGGTGTGTGTTGTGTTGTGTTGTGATGTGTGTGTTGTGATGTGTGTGTGTGTGTGTGTGTGTGTGTGTGTTGTGATGGTGTGTGTTGTGATGTGATGGTGTGTGTTGTGATGTGATGGTGTGTGTTGTGATGTGTGTGTGTGTTGTGATGTGTGTGTGTGTGTGTGTGTGTGTTGTGATGTGTGTGTGTGTGTTGTGATGGTGTGTGTTGTGATGTGATGGTGTGTGTTGTGATGTGATGGTGTGTGTTGTGATGTGTGTGTTGTGATGTGTGTGTTGTGATGGTGTGTGTTGTGATGTGTGTGTGTTGTGATGTGTGTGTGTGTTGTGATGGTGTGTGTTGTGATGGTGTGTGTGTGTTGTAAAGGTGATGGTGTGTGTGTGTTGTGATGGTGTGTGTGTGTTGTGATGGTGTGTGCTGTGATGGTGATGGTGTGTGTTGTGATGGTGTGTGTTGTGATGGTAATGGTGTGTTGTGATGGTGTGTGTATGTTGTGATGGTGTGTGTGTGTTGTGATGGTGTGTGTGTTTTGGTGTGTGTGTGTGTGTGTTGTGATGGTGTGTGTTGTGATGGTGTGTGTTTCTGTGTGGTTTCTCAGGCAGTGCGCGTAAGGCTGTGGATGTGAAGATGGCATTCGTACCCAGAATAAATTGATCTTGCATTCTCAGATTGTTTGTGTTGTGATGGTGTGTGTGATGTGTGTGTGTGTCACTCACATCAGATGTCGTTAGTGTTTGCCTGTGCATGTGACCTGCATGAGTGTGTGTGTGTGCGCACTCACCATCACTACTGTTACTAACCTGCCACGGCATCACGTGTTGCCATGACAACCAATCAGCCAATCAGGGCCGCCTTTCCC
>NC_090188.1:582116-617116 GCF_024679245.1 Pseudorasbora parva
ACAGTCAGTCAGACACACAGTCAGTCAGACACGCAGGCAGTCAGACACAGGCAGTCAGACACACACACACAGTCAGTCAGACACACAGTCAGTCAGACACACAGGCAGTCAGACACACAGGTAGTGAGACCCACAGGCAGACACACAGCCAGACACACAGCCAGACACACAGTCAGACAGGCAGTCAGACACACACGCAGTCAGACACACACGCAGTCAGACACAGACAGTCAGACACAGACAGTCAGACACACACACACACACACACACAGTCAGACACAGACAGTCAGACACACACACACACACACACACAGTCCGACAGACAGACACACAGTCAGACAGACAGACACACAGTCAGACAGACACACACACAGTCAGACAGACACACACACAGTCAGACACAGACAAACAGTCAGACACACACAGTCAGACAGACATAGTCAGACACACACACAGTCAGACACATAGTCAGACACACACACAGTCAGACACACACAGTGTAGACACACACACAGTCAGACACACACAGTCAGACACATAGTCATACACACATTCAGACACACACATAGTCAGACACATACAGTCAGTCAGTCAGTCAGACACACACACAGTCAGTCAGACACACACATAGTCAGAAAGTCAGACAGAGACACAGTCAGACAGAGACACAGTCAGACAGACACATACACAGTCAGTCAGACATACAGTCAGACAGACACAGTCAGACACACAGTCAGTCAGACACACAGTCAGACAGATAAACAGTCACAGACACACACAGTCAGACAGACACACACACACACACACAGTCAGACACACACACACACACACAGTCAGACAGATAAACAGTCACAGACACACACAGTCAGACAGACACACACAGTCAGACACACACATAGTCAGTCAGTCAGTCAGACACACACACAGTCAGACACACAGTCAGAAACACAGTCAGAGACACAGTCAGAGACACAGTCAGAGACACAGTCAGAGACACAGTCAGAGACACAGTCAGACACACAGTCAGACACACAGTCAGAGACACAGTCAGAGACACAGTCAGAGACACAGTCAGAGACACAGTCAGAGACACAGTCAGACACACAGTCAGACACACAATCAGAGACACAGTCAGACACACAGTCAGACACACAGTCAGAGACACAGTCAGACAGAGACACAGTCAGACAGAGACACCGTCAGACAGACAGACACCGTCAGACAGACAGACACAGTCAGACACAGACACAGTCAGACACAGACACAGTCAGTCAGACACACAGACAGTCAGACACAGACAGTCAGACACACACACACACACACACACACACAGTCAGATACACACACACACACACGCACAGTCAGACAGAGACACAGTCAGACAGACACAGACACAGTCAGACACACAGACAGTCAGACACACACACACACACACACACAGTCAGATACACACACACACGCACAGTCAGACAGTCAGACACACACACAGTCAGACACACGCAGTCAGACACAGACTCAGACAGACAGTCAGACAGACAGACATACACTCAGAGAGACAGACACTCAGACAGGCACTCAGACAGACAGACACTCAGACAGACAGACCTCAGAAAGACACACTCAGACAGACACAGACAGACAGACTGACACTCAGACAGACAGATAGACAGACACTCAGACAGACAGACCTCAAACAGACAGACAGACAGACACACAAACAGTCAGACGCATGGACAGTCAGACAGACACTCAGACAGACAGACATACACTTAGACAGACAGACAGACAGACAGACAGACAGACACTCACACAGACAGACAGACAGACAGACAGACAGATGATCAGACACAGACAGATAGACACACAGACACACACACACACACACACACACACACACAGAAAGACAGACAGTCAGACAGACAGACATTCAGTCAGACACATACAGTCAGAAAGACAGTCAGACAGAATGATATTCAGTCAGACACAGACAGACACACACAGTCAGACAGTCAGACACACACAGACAGACAGACACAGACAGACAGACAGACAGACAGTCAGACAGTCAGTCAGACACACACAGACAGACAGACAGTCAGACAGACACACACAGTCAGACAGACAGACACACACAGTCAGACAGACATACATTCAGTCAGACAGACAGACAGTCAGACACACACACAGTCAGACAGACATTCAGTCAGACACAGACAGTCAGACACACACAGACAGACACACAGACAGACAGTCAGTCATTCAGACACACAGACAGACAGACATACAGTCAGACACACAGTCAGACACACATACACACTGTCAGACACACACAGTCAGACAGACGCACAGTCAGACAGACAGACAGACACACAGTCAGTCAGACAGACAGACTTACAGACAGACATACACACAGTCAGACAGTCAGACAGACACACAGTCAGACAGACACACAGTCAGACACAGACAGACAGTCAGACAGACAGACAGTCAGACAGACACACAGTCAGACAGACACACAGACAGACAGTCAGACACACAACACAGTCAGACATACACAGTCAGACAGACAGACACACAGACAGACACACAGACAGCCCACACGTGTTTTTAATGAGCTCTTAATGGTGTGCTGTCTCTCTCTCTCTCTCTCTCTCTCTCTCTTCATCAGGCATAACGCCATCAAGAGTTTCTTCACCTTCTTCCTCCTCACACAGGAAGTGACGTGTTCTCCTCATCCTCCGCCATAGGGGGCGTCCTTTAGTCCTCCGGCCTCCAGAGCGGCGTCTCTCTCTGCATTCTGATCTTCTTCTCTTCATTCTGCTCTTCTTCTCTTCCTCTGGTTGGGCTCTCTCGTCTTTCTCTGCTCTTCTTTTCTTTTTTTCCCTCTGTTTTTGCTCTTCTTCTCTTCCTCTGCTTCTGCTTTCCGTCTCTCTCTCGTCTCTGATCCGTCAATGGCTGATCTCCACACTCCTGTGACGTCGCTGATGAACTCTCAGACTGAACTCTATTCTGATGGGTTTTGCTCTTTTTCTCCATTCGACGGTTTTGAACGGCTTCTGGTCAATCATTGTGTTTCACAGAAACCTTGAAACTTGATTTTTTTTTTTGTAATATATGATAAATGATGTTTTGATGTGGCTTGAAGACGTGTGTGACACACCTATCAAAGCCGAACTACAGTGTTTACTGCAGTATTAACGCTTGCCGTGGGGTTCAAAACACACTGCAAAAAATGCTCTTCTTCCTCAGTATTTCTGTCTTGTTTCTAGTCCAAACATCTAAAAATTCTTAAAACAAGAAGTATTTACTAGACAAGCAAAAGTAATTGTCTTGTTTTGGGGAAAATAACTAAATGAAGAGAGTTTTTGCTTAAAATAAGATAAATAATCTGCCAATGGGGTGAGAAAAATAATCTTAATTCAAACAGAAAACAAGATTATTTTTCTCACCCCATTGGCAGATTATTTATCTTATTTTAAGCAAAAACTCTCTTCATTTAGTTATTTTCCCCAAAACAAGACAATTACTTTTGCTTGTCTAGTAAATACTTCTTAATGGAAGAATTTGAGATATTTTGACTAGAAACAAGACACGAAATACTAAGAGAGAAGAGCATTTTTTGCAGTGTGTTGTGCTTCTGTCAATCATAGATGTCATATTTCAGCTAATTATACTAATGAGAAATGATCTTGGATCTCGTGTGTGTTTATCAGCGGCCGTGAGACACACACACACACACACACACACACACCTGTAAAGGGAACAACAGACGTCAGTGTTTAGAGATTTCAAACATTCGCTCGACTCAATCTTGAGTGCGAAGTTTATTTACTCATTTTCACTGACAATGATAGTTTGATCATTCCAAACACACACACACACACACACACACACACACACTCGATGATGGTGATGCAGTATAAAACGAACAAACGTTTGTCCCGTTCTCTTGGTCACTGACGTGTTTATGCCGTGCTGATTATTTATTGATGGTTTTGGCTCTTCATAGTGAGTAGATCTACAAATAAATATATATGAACGTATTACTCCACTTTATTGTGATGTTTGTGTTATCCTCAATAAAGGTTTCATTTCTTTCTGAACGTTCTCATGATTCTATATCAGTGCATGTTTAATAATGTTGGTCTGTTTTTATATTGAGATCAAGTGCTTGAATGTTATTTAATAAACGATGAAACGGTTTAATAATGTACATTTGACTGTTGCTGCTTCTTTCATTTTTCTGGGTGTTATCTGCATATAAACAGTTTGTGTGTTTTCTAATACTCAAAAATCAATCCTGTTTAAAGCCGTAACGGTGAAACTGATCCTCTTCTTCCTCAGTGTTTCTGTGTTTTCCAGCACAAATATCAAACATCCTTAAATCAAAACGCAATTACTGAAGAAGAGAAACGATAAGAATCAATAGAGTCAGTTTTCACCTTTACACTGCAAAAAATGCTCTTCTTACTCAGTATTTCTTTCTTGTTTCCAGTCTAAAATATCTAACAATTCTTAAATAAAGATGCATTTACTAGATCAGTAAAACGACAGAAGATATTTGTTTTTGTTTTCTGGGGGAAAATATCTAAATGAAGTGAGTTTTTGCTTAAAACTGCCAAAATGATCTGCCAATGGGGTGAGGAGAATAATCTTATTTCTGTTTGAAATCTTGTTTCTTGTTTCCGTCCCGATCAGAAATCAGATTATACTCCTCACCCCATTGGCAGATCATTTTGCCTGTTTTAAGCAAAACTCACTTCATTTAGATTTGATTTTCAACAAAACAAGTAGTAATATCTTATGTCGTTTTACTGATCTAGTAAATGCATCTTGATTTAAGAATTGTTAGATATTTAGACGAGAAACAAGACAGAATGACTGAGGAAGAAGAGCATTTTTTTGCAGTGTAAATTAGGATGATTTTTCTGACTCCATTGGTAGATATTTGTTCTAGTTGTAAGCACAAACAAGCAAGTCTTAATATCTTCATTCATTTGTCTTCTCCGGTAAATGTTTCTTTATTTAAGGATGTTTAGATATTTGTGCTGGAAAACAAGAGGAAGAAAATCACATACAGCAGTGTGTGCATGCTAAGCACGCTAGACCCAGACCGAGTGTGTGTGTTGTGCAGTGCATTGAGTGTGTGTTGTCCAGTGCAGTGTATTGAGTGTGTGTGTGTGTGTGTGTGTGTGTAGGATGGCAGTGGCGCAATGCAGCGCAGCGGCTCCATCGGTCGCCTCAGAGATGTTCTCCGCAGGAGCAGCGAGATGCTGGTGAAGAAACTGCAGGGCAACGGACCTCCAGACACACACAACAACACGTATGAACACAAAACACACACACACAACCACATGTATGAACACACAACACACACACACACAAAACATAAACACACACACAACAACACGTATGAACACAAAACACACACACACAACAACACGTATGAACACACAACACACACACACAACATGTACAGTGCCTTGCGAAAGTATTCGGCCCTCTAAACGTTCAGCTCATACAAGGAGAAGACTGATCAGAGATCAGCCAAGAGGCCCATGATCCCTCTGGAGGAACTGCAGAGATCTACAGCTGAGGTGGGAGACTCGGTCCACAGGACAACAATCAGTCGGATACTGCACACATCTGGCCTTTCTGGAAGAGTGGCAAGAAGAAAGACATTTCTAAAGATATCCATAAAAAGTGTAGTTTAAAGTTTGCCACAAGCCCCCTGGGAGACACACCAAACATGTGGAAGAAGGTGCTCTGGTCAGAGGAAACCAAAATTCAACTTTTTGGCAACAATGCCAACCGTTATGTTTGGTGTAAAAGCACCACAGCTCATCCCCCTGAACACACACCATCCCCACTGTCAGACATGGTGGCGGCAGCATCATGGTGTGGGGCTGCTTTTCTTCAGCAGGGACAGGGAAGATGGTTAACATTGATGTGAAGATGGATGGAGCCAAATACAGGACCATTCTGGAAGAAGACCTGATGGAGTCTGCAAAAGACCTGAGACTGGGACGGAGATTTGTCTTCCAACAAGACAATGATCCAAAACATAAAGCACAATCTCCAATGGAACGGTTCAAAAATAACCATATCCAGGTGTCAGAACGGCCAAGCCAAAGTCCAGACCTGAATCCAGTCGAGGATCTGTGGAAAGAGCTGAAAACTGCTGTTCACAAACGCTCTCCATCCGACCTCACTGAGCTCCAGCTGTTCTGCAGGAGGATTGGGCAAACATTTCAGTCTCTCGATGAGCAGACCTGATAGAGACAAACCCCAAGAGACTCACAGCTGTGATCGCAGCAAAAGGGGGCGCTACAAAGGGTTAACTTAAGGGGCCGAATAATTTTGCAAGGCACTGTATGAACACACACAACATGTATGAACTAGGGCCGGGACTCGATTAAAAAAATTAATCTAATTAATTAGAGGCTTTGTAATTAATTAATCGAAATTAATCGCATTTTAATCGCATATAAATATTTGACCTGAGAACAATGAGAAGTAATTTTTCACATGTATTTTTAGTATACCATTGAATAATTACTGAAAACATAAGCTTAATCAACAAAATATTGTTTATTTATTTCAGTCCAGCAGACCAGTGCAATGTTTGCCATTAAGTTAAGCAAAAGCATATTTGTGATATTTGATGCTCGATGTGCTGCGGTGATACGCAAATTCCTTGTTGTATAGCTTGCTCACTACCATGCTCTTGACGACGCTTCCATTCTTTCGTTTTTTAAAACAAAATTTCCCATCCACGGGGCCGAGCAAAGCGGTCTCATCAGCTTCTTCGTTCATGTTCACGCATGCCCTGCGTCTCAATCAGCTCCCTAGTTCACTAGTCAGGGCACTGATCAAGACATAAGTCAATGGGCTGACTCCCTGATCAGTGCCCTGACTACTGAACTAGGGAGCGGATTGAGACGCACCCATGGTTTGTTGTTGTAGTTGTCGCGCTAGTTGGTGTTCCAGTATAATCGGTCCGTCGAAACTGATTAATTGAAAAACGTTCCGCGGTGCAAAAATAAATGCGGTTAATTTTTTTTTTTTTTTTGCGTAATTAATTAACGCGTTAAAGTTACGTAATTAATTAATCTTAATTAACGCGTTAAAGTCCCGGCCCTAGTATGAACACAACACGGATGAACACATGCAACACACATAACATGTATGCACACATCACACAACACGTATGAACACAACACACAACATGTATGAACACAACACGTATGAAAACAACACACAGCATGTATGAACACAACATGTATGAACACAACACGTATGGACACAGCACACAACATGTATGAACACAACACGTATGAACACAACACACAACATGTATGAACACATGCAACACAACACGTATGAACACATGCAACATACAACACGGATAAACACATTCAATACACAAGAACACGTATGAACACATACAATACACAAGAACACATACAATACACAAGAACACGTATGAACACATACAATACACAAGAACACGTATGAACACATGCAACACACAACACGTATGAACACATGCAACACGTATGAACACACACAATACACAACACGTATAAACACATGCAACATACAACACGTATAAACACATGAAATACACAAGAACACGTATGAACACACACAATACACAACACGTATAAACACATGCAACATACAACACGTATAAACACATGAAATACACAAGAACACGTATAAACACACGCAACAAACGACAACACGTATGAACACATGCAATACACAACAGTTATGAACACATGCAACACACAACACAAATGAACACATGCAACACACAACATGTATGCACACAACATGTATGAACACATGCAACACACAACACATATGAACACATACAACACACAACACGTATGAACACACACAATACAAAACAATACGTATGAACACATGCAACCTAAAACACGGATAAACACATGAAATACACAAGAACACGTATGAACACGCAACAAACAACATGTATGAACACATACAATACACAAGAACACGTATGAACACACGCAATACACAACAACACGTATGAACACATGCAATACATAACACCTATGAACACATGCAACATACAACACGTATAAACACATGAAATACACAAGAACACGTATGAACACATGCAATACACAACACGTATGAACACATGCAACACACAACATGTATGCACACAACACATATGAACACAACACACAGCATGTATGAACACATGCAACATACAACACGTATGAACACACACAAAACACAGCATGTATGAACACATGCAACACACAACAACACGTATGAACACAAACAACACACAACACGTATGAACACATGCAATACACAACAACACGTATGAACACAAACAACACACAACACGTATGAACACATGTAATACATAACACGTATGAACACATGCAACATACAACACGTATAAACACATGAAATACACAAGAACACGTATGAACACATGCAATACACAACACGTATGAACACATGCAACACACAACATGTATGCACACAACACATATGAACACAACACACAGCATGTATGAACACATGCAACACAACACCTATGAACACATGCAACATACAACACGTATGAACACACACAAAACACAGCACGTATGAACACATGCAACACACAACAACACGTATGAACACAAACAACACACAACACGTATGAACACATGCAACATACAACACGTATAAACACATGAAATACACAAGAACACGTATGAACACACGCAACCCACAACACGTATGAACACATGCAATACACAATGACGTATGAACACACGCAACACATAACACGCACGAATACATGTAATACACAACAACATATATGAACACACAACACGTATGAAGACATGCAACACACACAACAACACGTATGAACACACAACAACACATATGAACCCACACAACATGAACACGCAACTCCCACAAAAATACAAATGAACACACATGGCAACATGAGCACGCAACACTCACAACAACCCTATGACACGCAGCACACAACAACACGTTTCAACATGCAACACACACAACAACACGTATGAACACACACAACAACCCTATGACACGCAGCACACAACAACACGTATGAACACACACGACAACCCTATTACACACAACAACATGTATGAAGACACACAACATGAACATGCAACACCCACAACAATACGAATGAACACAGATGACAACATGAACACGCAACACACACAACAACACGTATGAACACACCCAACAACCCTATGCTTTTAGGTATTTATTGGTGTTTTTTCTCTACAGAATGAAGCGTGCAGCATCACTCAACTTCCTGAACAAGACGAATGATGAGCCCTACCAGGTGATAATATAACAGAGAGATAATATAACAGACAGATAATATAACCGACAGATAATATAACCGACAGATAATATAACTGACAGATAATATAACAGACAGATAATATAACAGACAGATAATATAACTGACAGATAATATAACAGACAGATAATATAACCGACAGATAATATAACCGACAGATAATATAACTGACAGATAATATAACAGACAGATAATATAACAGACAGATAATATAACTGACAGATAATATAACAGACAGATAATATAACAGACAGATAATATAACCGACAGATAATATAACAGACAGATAATATAACTGACAGATAATATAACAGACAGATAATATAACAGACAGATAATATAACCGACAGATAATATAACCGACAGATAATATAACTGACAGATAATATAACAGACAGATAATATAACAGACAGATAATATAACTGACAGATAATATAACAGACAGATAATATAACAGACAGATAATATAACCGACAGATAATATAACAGACAGATAATATAACTGACAGATAATATAACAGACAGATAATATAACAGACAGATAATATAACCGACAGATAATATAACTGACAGATAATATAACTGACAGATAATATAACAGACAGATAATATAACTGACAGATAATATAACAGTCAGATAATATAACAGACAGATAATATAACCGACAGATAATATAACTGACAGATAATATAACAGACAGATAATATAACTGACAGATAATATAACTGACAGATAATATAACTGACAGATAATATAACAGACAGATAATATAACAGACAGATAATATAACTGACAGATAATATAACAGTCAGATAATATAACCGACAGATAATATAACTGACAGATAATATAACAGACAGATAATATAACAGACAGATGATATAACTGACAGATGATATAACAGACAGATGATATAACAGACAGATAATATAACAGTCAGATGATATAACTGACATATAATATAACAGACAGATGATATAACAGACAGATAATATAACAGTCAGATGATATAACTGACATATAATATAACAGACAGATGATATAACAGACAGATAATATAACTGATAGATAATATAACAGACAGATAATATAACAGACAGATAATATAACCGACAGATAATATAACTGACAGATAATATAACAGACAGATAATATAACCGGCAGATGATATAACTGACAGATGATATAACAGACAGATGATATAACAGACAGATAATATAACAGACAGATAATATAACAGACAGATGATATAACAGAAAGATGATATAACAGACAGATGATATAACAGACAGATAATATAACAGACAGATAATATAACACAGATAATATAACAGACAGATGATATAACTGACAGATGATATAACAGACAGATAATATAACAGACAGATAATATAACAGACAGATAATATAACAGACAGATGATATAACAGAAAGATGATATAACAGACAGATGATATAACAGACAGATGATATAACAGACAGATAATATAACAGACAGATAATATAACAGACAGATTATATAACTGACAGATGATATAACAGACAGATAATATAACAGACAGATAATATAACAGACAGATGATATAACAGACAGATAATATAACTGATAGATAATATAACAGACAGATAATATAACAGTCAGATGATATAACTGACAGATTATATAACAGACAGATAATATAACAGACAGATAATATAACAGACAGATAATATAACTGACAGATAATATAACAGACAGATAATATAACAGACAGATAATATAACTGACAGATAATATAACAGACAGATAATATAACCGGCAGATGATATAACTGACAGATGATATAACAGACAGATAATATAACAGACAGATAATATAACAGTCAGATGATATAACTGACAGATTATATAACAGACAGATAATATAACAGACAGATAATATAACAGACAGATAATATAACTGACAGATAATATAACAGACAGATAATATAACAGACAGATAATATAACTGACAGATAATATAACAGACAGATAATATAACAGACAGATAATATAACCGGCAGATGATATAACTGACAGATAATATAACAGACAGATAATATAACTGACAGATAATATAACTGACAGATAATATAACAGACAGATAATATAACCGGCAGATGATATAACAGACAGATAATATAACAGACAGATGATATAACAGACAGATAATATAACAGACAGATAATATAACAGACAGATAATATAACCGGCAGATGATATAACAGACAGATAATATAACAGACAGATAATATAACAGACAGATAATATAACAGACAGATAATATAACTGACAGATAATATAACTGACAGATAATATAACAGACAGATAATATAACCGGCAGATGATATAACCGACAGATAATATAACTGACAGATAATATAACTGACAGATAATATAACAGACAGATAATATAACAGACAGATAATATAACTGACAGATAATATAACAGACAGATAATTTAACAGACAGATAATATAACCGGCAGATGATATAACTGACAGATGATATAACAGACAGATAATATAACAGTCAGATAATATAACTGACAGATAATATAACTGACAGATAATATAACTGACAGATGATATAACAGACAGATAATATAACAGTCAGATAATATAACTGACAGATAATATAACTGACAGATAATATAACAGACAGATAATATAACAGTCAGATGATATAACTGACAGATAATATAACAGTCAGATAATATAACAGTCAGATGATATAACTGACAGATTATATAACAGACAGATGATATAACTGACAGATTATATAACAGTCAGATGATATAACTGATAGATAATATAACAGACAGATAATATAACAGACAGATAATATAACAGACAGATAATATAACCGGCAGATGATATAACTGACAGATGATATAACAGACAGATAATATAACAGACAGATAATATAACAGACAGATAATATAACTGACAGATTATATAACAGACAGATAATATAACTGATAGATAATATAACAGACAGATAATATAACAGACAGATAATATAACCGGCAGATGATATAACTGACAGATGATATAACAGACAGATAATATAACAGACAGATAATATAACAGTCAGATTATATAACAGATAGATAATATAACTGACAGATAATATAACAGACAGATAATATAACAGACAGATAATATAACAGACAGATAATATAACCGGCAGATGATATAACTGACAGATGATATAACAGACAGATGATATAACCGACAGATAATATAACAGACAGATGATATAACTGACAGATAATATAACAGACAGATGATATAACAGTCAGATGATATAACAGACAGATGATATAACAGACAGATGATATAACAGTCAGATGATATAACAGTCAGATGATATAACAGACAGATGATATAACAGACAGATGATATAACTGACAGATAATATAACTGACAGATAATATAACAGACAGATGATATAACTGACAGATAATATAACAGACAGATGATATAACAGTCAGATGATATAACAGACAGATGATATAACAGACAGATGATATAACAGTCAGATGATATAACAGTCAGATGATATAACAGACAGATGATATAACAGACAGATGATATAACAGACAGATAATATAACAGTCAGATGATATAACAGACAGATGATATAACAGACAGATGATATAACAGACAGATAATATAACAGACAGATAATATAACAGACAGATAATATAACAGACAGATGATATAACAGACAGATGATATAACTGACAGATGATATAACCGACAGATGATATAACCGACAGATGATATAACAGACAGATAATATAACAGACAGATGATATAACAGATAATATTTTTATATATAACCATGTTGTGTGTTTTATGTTTGTTTTCAGAATCTGGGCGGAAGACAGCTGAGAGACAGTCGAGGTTTGAGCTCCAGTAACGTGGATCTGTACAACAGCCGCTAAACCTGTCCTCAACCACCACTATGCTACACACACACACACACACACACACACACACACACACACACACACACACACACACACACACACACACACACACACACACACACACACACACACACACACAGAATGATGACTAATGATGAGTCAGAAACTGTTAAACACTGGAGTTTTGTTTACATGAGACTTCACTGGAGATGAGGAGTTGTGTGTGTTTATGAGCTGAGGGTTCCTTTCATCCTTTATGGGGGATTTTAAAACTCATTATAAACTCATTATGAAAATAGAATGTAAGAGAATGTGCAGCGCACAAATAATGAAGATCGCACAATAATAATCAGCAGCAGCCTGTGTGGAGGATGCTTAAAATGTCGACAGTTTTCAGGGGACTCACACACACACACACACACACACAAACACACACACACACTCCGACAGACTCAGACACACACACACACACACACACACACTCCGACAGACTCAGACACACCAACACACACACACACTCAGACACACACACACACACTCAGACACACACTCTCCGACAGACCCAGACACACACTCATAAACTCACAAGCACTCACACACACACATACACTCCGACAGACTCAGACACATACAAACACTCAGAAACACACACACACAACACACACTCTCCGACAGACCCAGACACACACTCATAAACTCACAAGCACTCACACACACACATACACTCCGACAGACTCAGACACATACAAACGCTCAGAAACACACACACACAACACACACTCTCCGACAGACCCAGACACACACTCATAAACTCACAAGCACTCACACACACACATACACTCCGACAGACTCAGACACATACAAACACTCAGAAACACACACACACACACTCCGACAGACTCAGACACACACATAGACTCTCAGGCTGACGCTGCGTCTCAGAAAGGTCAATATATCATGAATAATCAGCTCATATGTTCATAATGTGCAGCACAGATATCAGGTTTATCTACAGAAACGAAATCTCTGTAATAATCAGACGCCTCCACACAACAGCTCTGAGCTCAGTCATGTTTAGCTGCGTGTGTTTCCAGATGAGTGTCTCTGATGATATGAATATTATAACACTGTACAGACGGTTGGGATCAGGGTATGTCATATATTCATATATAAGTGTGGGTTATTATTATCTTTATATATCAACTCGTTCAGGTTTCTGTGTTGTGCTAATGTTGTCCAGTCAGTGCTTGAATAATGAAACAGATTTATGGTTACAGGACCTCATGACCTATGAATGTTTATGGTGTAAATATTACAGATAATCCTCAGTTTGTGTATTTTAGAAACACTAAAGATGAGCATCTCAATCTGGGAGAAATGCCTTTGTTACTTTGAGATGATGATGATGATATTAGTGATATATTAGTGATATTAGTGATATATTAGTGATATTAGTGATACGCCACTGCATGTACTGTGTGATTGAACTTTTCCTCTTGTGTTGTTAAAACTGTCGACCAAAGCCGCTGCTCTTTGAGATTATGTTTCTGATATCCGAGGTCATATTGTTTTTTGAGGAGTGTGTTCTTCATCTAAAGCTGTTTGTTTCTGTTACGGGCTGAGAAAATAATATTCTCAAGACAATAATAAAATGTGCCAATTTTAACACTCCTGTCCAAGATTATTTTACTTCATTTAAAACATTTCTCATTGTATAATGTAGAGAAGGGCTGTGCGATATTGAAGAAAAATGCGATTTTGCTATTAGTGTGTAAAATCTTTTTAAATTATTATTATTATTATATTAAAAACTGAGAACGAGACCATTTATGTGTTTGACATTCTTTCTGAGAAAAGAAAGCGTCGCTACAACTTCTGAAAGTGACCGGCAGCGTTTTAGCAAAAATTAATGTCACAAATCTGACAATATAATTTTAACATCAATGTAAACAAACAAAAGAAGTGAACTGAAGGGATCGCGCGCTCTCAGAGAAGTGACTTGTGCACGTTTCGGTGTGTGTGTGTGTGTGTGTGTGTGTGTGTGTCAGACAGCGTGAGTTTGTTTTTCGTAAGCTATTGCGTTTATTAACTCTTTCTAACATCAGGCAAGTCCCATAAGAAACACTCATGAGCTAGTCTATTCTCTGCTCTGTGTCGCAGCTTCGACCTTTAACGTACACTTTATGACAATGTTGAAGTAGCCTATTAAAATCATTCAGATATTGCGTGCCGTTTCCATATGCGATACATTAGCGATATTTCGATATATTGCGCAGCCCTAGAGTTTAGAGTTAGAAGGTCAGTTCTAGAATTCTGTCGGGGACAATGGGGTAAGATGAGCCTCTTGTTTTTTTTTTAGTTATGTGGTCCTCAAGATATAAATGGACTGTCTAAAGTCATTTCAGGATCTATCATTTTAAATGATCAGTCTTTTTATTTAAAAAAAAAAAGTGTGGCTCAGTTTACCCCAGGTTAGGCGTAAGTTGATCTGAGTTGCACTGACCGTCTAACAGAATCCGAATCAGACCCGTTTGAAATGTTAAAGGTAATTGACCTATTTTAACTACTTTAATGATCAAATTTCTTTTTATAAAGTCATATTTTTTACTTAAAGATAACCACATAAAATCAAAACCAAATGAAGTTGACATTTGAATATCTTTAATTGTGTGCATTTTTTAAAAGAACATTTTTGAAAACCAAAGTTGTAACTTCCCCCAAAAAACATCTGTGTCGGTCATATAATGATGTGAATGGGGAACAATTCTATGAGAGCAAAAACACACACACACACACACAGACACACACACACACACCCTGCTGCTCGTGACGACACACTGATGTCTGAAGACACGAACCGATCGGTTTCTGAGAGAAACACAACAGTATTTGTGTTATTTTTACCTCATATCAGGCGGTAACGGTAGCGACAAAAATGAAGAGAAACACTGCACAGTGGACTATATTTAACTGCTGGTCAGAGAGGGATGCAAAAAATAATTAAAGCATGTACTGAGAATGAGGTATGAGAATATCGTGTAATATCTAAGTACTCATGACATAAAATATTTAGCTAGCTAATTAATTGCAATGTATTTAGCTATATAAAAACTATCAGTATAAGTTATAAAAGCAGCCGTCTGTTTTGCTAGTAAATTTTTCAATAGTGTCTGTAATTAACAATGACAAAAGTATTCACATCGGTGTTTGTTTTCTGCCTAAATTAATCTGACTTTTGAACGAATTGGATGAATGAACGATTTAAGTGCTCACTAAAACAGTGAATCTGGCGCATATTGGCGGTTTCAATACTTCATTTCTTTCTTTTTATAATCTCTATGTTAGAATTTTACGAATGATTATACACAAATTTCATAACGTTATGAGGTGTATAAATATCTTAACATGTTTTGTAACAGATTCGAGGTAAATATAGCAGCAGCAGGGATTGATAGATAGATAGATAGATAGATAGATAGATAGATAGATAGATAGATAGATAGATAGATAGGAATAAATAAATTATCCAATAACAATACACATACAAAAAATTCTTTAAAAAAACCTGGCATACCAACTTTCAACACCCCCCCCCCCCCCCCCCCCCCCGGATCGGCCGAATGAGGAATCTACATAATATATATCTATGATCACACCGGTTTGACCTCATCAGACGGCAGTAATAGCGGATGGGGACACTAGATGAGATTCGTCTGATCTGAGGTAAAAATAACACAAATACTGTTGTGTTTCTGGCAGAAACCGATCGGTTCGTGTCTTAAGACATCAGTGTGTCGTCACGAGCAGCAGGGTGTGTGTGTGTGTTGTCATTATATCATTATATGACCGACACACAGCAACGGTTGAGTTAAAAATCGTCATTAGTGTTCTCCTGAAGAAACACACACACCTACATGTTGGGTCAGCAGATCAACGTCAGGCTCATTTATGGGGGAACTATTCCATTAATAATCTGGATTTGCATGACCATCCATAATCTACACGCATGAGTGTTTGTCCACACACAGCTCCACCTCTGTCATCAAGTTTGCGGATGATACTGTTGTCCTGGGCCTCATTTCCAACAACAATGAGACCGCATACTTGGACGAGGTGGAGCAACTGACATCATGGTGCCAAGACAACTGTCTCCTTCTGAATGTGAACAAGACCAAAGAACTGATTGTGGACTTCAGGAAGAGACAGCAACGGTCATATTCCCCTCTCATGATCAGCGGGACACCAGTAGAGAGAGTGAGCAGCTTCAAATACCTGGGTGTGAACATCTCCGAGGACCTGACCTGGACTGCACATATCCAGTCTCAGGTGAAAAAGGCCAGGCAAAGACTGTACCACCTGCGCCAGCTGAGGAAATTCCGGGTCTCACCAGCTATCCTGAAAACTTTCTATTCAGGGGCGATAGAAAGTTTACTAACTCAGTGCATCACAGCGTGGTATGGTAACAGCACCAGTCACGACTGCAAAGCCCTGCAAAGAGTGGTGCGCTTGTCCGAGCGCATCTCAGGGTCAGCTCTCCCGTCTCTGCAGGACATCTACATCAAACGATGCAGAGGTAGAGCTACAAAAATCATCAAGGACATTAATCACCCGGCCAACCCCCACTTCACCCGGCTGCCTTCTGGTAAGCGCTTCCGTAGCCTGATGGCCAAAACTGAGAGACTCAGGAGGAGTTTCTTCCCACAGGCCATCAGACTCCTGAACGCTGTCACTTAACTACATGTGACTTCACCTCACTTCAGTATTAACAAACTCACACACTGATATGGCACTGCACTTTATTCTTGTGTTCATGTCACTACTCATTATAATGCTGTTTGCACATTACACTCCTGCACTTCTGTTATCCACGTATTTATTTCTATAGTCTCCAGTTTACTTATCTCACTTATTTTATTCCACATCTCTTATTTCTTTTACTTGATTTATTCATAATTCTACATATGTATATATATAGCACCTTCTCCTATTCCTATTTTATAATTTATTGTGCTTTAATTGTTAATTGTTATTTGCTGTCCATGGAGCGGACCTGTCTACATTTCACTGCCGGTTGTATTCTGTATAACTGTGTGTGTGACAAATAAAACTCTTGAACTTGAACATTAAATAATGCACATAAACTGAGATCATTGTGTGTTGTTTCCCGGCTGTTTGGACAAAAACTGATTTTTATGGAAAATATTTATTTTATTGCATTCTAGGTTTGCTTCTGTCGGTAGATTTATTTATATGCCGCAGTCAACGCTCAGGTCAATTAATGGCCTTTACAGACAAACTATGGGCTTATAATATTCACACTGATCAGGCATAACATTATGTCCTAATATTGAGTTGGTCCCCCTTTTGCTGACCCATTGAGGAATGGACTCCATTTGACCCCTGAAGGTGTGCTGTGGTATCTGGCACCAAAATGTTAGCAGCAGATCCTTTAAGTCCTGTATGTTAACTTGCACACACACCCGGCCATCCACGTGATGTAGAAGAACACGTGATTCCTCAGACCAGGCCGCCTTCTTCCATCGCTCCGTGGTCCAGTTCTGATGCTCACGTGCCACTGTTGATGCTTTCGGCGGGGTCAGAGGTCACCCTGACTGGTCCATACGCCTCAAACTGAGCTGCTCTGTGTATTCTGACAGCTTTCTATCAGAACCAGCATTAACTTCTGGAGCAGTTTGAGCTCCAGTAGCTCGTCTGTTTGATCGGACCCCACGGGCCAGCCTTCGCTCCCCACGGTCATCAATGAGCCTTGGCCGCCCATGACCCTGTGGCCGGTTCTCCACTGGTCCTTCCTTGGAGCACTTTTGATAGATACTGACCACTGCAGACCGGGAACAGCCCACAAGAGCTGCAGTTTTGGAGATGCTCTGACCCAGTCGTCTAGCCGTCACAATCTGGCCAAACTCGCTCAAATCCTTACGCTTGCCCATTTCTCCTGCTTCACACACATCAACTCTGAGGACTAAATGTTCACTTGCTGCCTAATATATCCCACCCACTAGCAGGTGTAAACAAGCTTTTATGATACTTTTATTTTCACACCTCACCATCAAGTTTAACTACAGCGGTTTTGTGAAGAGAAAAGCACATCAGTGGAATCTGTTCGCGGTCGCGGTTCCCGGTTCGGCCAGCGGGATGCAGCATTGGACCGGTTTACCGACACGAGCGAGCGCGCCGAGACCGGAAGAGAGAGAGAGAGAGAGAGAGAGAGAGAGAGAGAGAGAGAGAGAGAGAGAGAGAGAGAGAGAGAGAGAGAGAGAGAGTAAAGTGAGCCGCCGTTTCTCACGGACTCCAGACCGATCCCGAGAGGAGCGCAGCGGGAATACTGCCGTCGTTTACCGGACTCACGGAGCGCTTCTCTCGCGTCTCAGTTTGTTGTGAAACAGAAGAACCGTCATTTCTGCCGTTCGACCTGCGCAGCTACACCTGCGCGTCCCCGGAAAACATGGACGGATCACCGGGGACCGAAACCGAGAGGAGCTCCAGAACAACAACCCGGAGACCGAGAACGAGACCGGGACCGGACGGCCGAATGCTGGCCCTCCTCATGATGTGCTCCGAAGGTAAGGGCATCTCACCTGGACACACACACACACACACAGCTCAGGCTCGTGTTACCTGAGTGCCACTTCCGCAAAATATGCCTCGGTAAATCATAATTATGACATATTAATGATTATAAAGCGAAGTTATGACTTGGTATATCATGAGATAACATTAGAGATGAGCGTCTCCTTTTTAAGTGCCAGTAGCCTACAGTACCCCGGCATTCAAATGTGCTTTTACATTATTTTAACTTCTGCAGTTATCGTATTGTTGCCCTTTTCATTTTATTTTAATCTACTTATTTATTATTATTATTATTTCTTTGCCTTCCTTTGCTTATTGCACTCAGCATTTGATTGTGAAGCACTTTGGTGTGGCTCAGCCATCTGTATGTGCTAAAGAAATACAATGTGACTTTGACTTTGATTAAAAGTGTGATTTTATCCTCCTTAAACCCAGGAAAACAAAGTATTTTGGATGTAGTATTTTCATGTCATTACATTGTTATAAGAATTAAACATTCATATGTTATGATGTGTACACAGACACCGGACATAAAATGAGAAATGACATGTTTAGGCAAAAACAATGGGCTTTTCTTTTTCATTCACCAATCAGTTTTCAGGATTTGTTTAAAGGTGAATCTCATCTGTGTTATGATTATGAAAGATAAAACGGAATGCATTGATATACCATTTTACTTTATGTAGTTATTATATAATAATATCTAATATAGGAGCATTGATATGTAATTTCTCCAGAACGCCTGATCAACATGAGTTAGTCCCGGTGGCTCTGCAGGGATGAAATCAATGTCCTGAACAGAAAGTCATATTTGATAAGAAACCATAACATACACACAAATTTGTATAACTACATGGGTATTACACTGGTATTACACTATAAATGTGGTTTATGAGGACATATCAAATGTCCTCATAATTCAAATGGCCTTAAAAACACACTAAATGATGTTTTTTTGAGAAAGTAAAAATGCAGAATGTTTCCTGTGATGGGTAGGTTTAGGGGCAGGGGCAGTGTGTGTGTGTGTGTGTGTGTGTGTGTGATGGGTAGATTTAGGGGCAGTGTAAGGGGATAGCAAATACGGTTTGTACAGTATAAAAACCATTATGCCTATGGAATGTCCCCACAATTCACAAAAACAAACGTGTGTGTGTGTGTGAGTGTGTGTGTGTGTGTGAGAGAGAGAGAGTGTGTGTGTGTGTGTGTGTGTGTGTGTGTGTGAGAGAGAGAGTGTGTGTGTGTGAGTGAGAGAGATAGAATGTGTGTGTGTGTGTGTGTGTGTGTGTGTGTGTGTGTGTGAGAGAGAGTGTGTGTGTGTGAGAGAGAGAGATAGAGAGAGTGAGATTGTGTGTGTGTGTTTGTGTGTTCTGACTCTAGTGTGCACTTGTTTACTGTTTATTATTAAGTGTGTGTGTGTGTGTGAGAGAGAGAGAGAGTGTGTGTGTGTGAGAGAGAGAGATAGAGAGAGTGAGATTGTGTGTGTGTGTGTGTGTGTCGTTGCTGTTCATGATTGTGCTTGAGCACTAATTTATATTCTAAAGGCTCAATATTGTGGTTTTGTGTTTCTCTGTGATGTATCTTTTACACACACTTATGTTTTTTATAGTAATAATTATTTAGATCACTATTTAGATCAATTCTTGATCAAGCAATATTCAGAAACAGTTAGCTATCATGACTATTACTAGAAAATAAGATATACAAAAATACGGACGAATGATGTTTGAGAGGCAACACGTCTTATTCTTTAACTATAATAGATTTAATGCGCAGAGATGATGCTTGAAAGGGTTAGTTCACCCACAGTTCTCTCATTAATGACTGACCCTCCTGTGGTTGGCCAGCCGTCAGACCTCCGCTCATCTTCACACACAGCTTTACATTCATGCATTTAGCAGACGATTTTATCCAAAGCGACTTACAACTGAGGAGGACAGGAACGATCTGTCACGAAGAGGCGAAGAAACGCTAAAAGTGCCCTAAATACCAAGATCTGGATATTACTCAGAGTAGCAAAAACTAGAATAGATAGAGAGGGAAAGAGAAAAATAGAGGAAGAGTTAGAATGTTAGTTTTTGTGTGTGAAGATATTAGTGTTGAAATCCGATGGCTCAGAAAGGCCTTCATCTACAATCATTTATGAAGAGGCCTGAAGAGTGTTAGTGAGTCAGTGAATCGATTCATGATTCGGATCGCCTGAGCCTCGTGATTTCAGCAGTTTGACTCGCGATCCGAATCATGAATCGATTCACTGACTCATAACGGTTTGAAGCTTTGTTCTAAAAATTGACATTTGCAAAAAATTAGTGATAATTGGCATTCGTCAGCGATATCTGTAAACATTGATGCACTAAACCTTTTTTCACAAACAAGTCTTTGGCGAATGTCTGATTATGTGATTTTAACAGCCCGGTCTCAGTGGAAAACCGTACCTGTGTGTTTTAGCAAACCACATTGCGTACCAATATGTGCATATCGCGACAGTGAAATGTCCACTGGGTGGCGCTAAAGCTTAATTTTTTTCCGGAACAGATGTGTGTGAATCTGGCATGTTTTGTTACGTTGGTTTTTTTAACGTACACACACACACACACACACACACACTAAACCCTAAACCGACCCGATAGTGTTAACAAAAGCTAATGTGACAAAACTAAGATTGTGTCCGTGTTATTTTAGCTTGTGTTTGAACTCGTCTTTTACCATGACTCGTTTTTCCCGAGCTTTCAGCATCGCAGGTCAAATCTGTACCAGCTGAGCTATCGAGCTTAATATGTCGGAAAAGCTGAACATCTGGAGCTGGCTAAGTGACGCAAACTCCAAAATGTAATCGTTTACAAATCATGGAAAAAAGACCTGCTGTTTTAGTGCCTCTAGTGGTCATTTGACTGTGAAACTGTCGCGATATGAACCTATTGGTACGTATTTTGTGGTTTGCAAAGACGATGCCACAGGGACGGTTTGCCAATGAGGCCGGGCTGGATTTTGACTCCTAAATTCTTGGAACAAGACTACATGTTGCTTCCCGACCAATTATCGTTTGCCGTCTTTAATTGACACGCGTGATGTCGTTGAAAAGGCAGGTCTTGCGTTTGACTTCTGCAAACGAGAGCGTAGACAAAACTGAAACATCCTATGACACACACACCCACACACACAGCCCCTAAACCTACCCATCACACACACACCCACACACACAGCCCCTAAACCTACCCATCACACTCACACACACACACACCCACACACACTGCCCCTAAACCTACCCATCACACACACACACACCCACACACACAGCCCCTAAACCTACCCATCACACACACACACACACACACACACACACACACACACACACACACACACACACACACACACACACACACACACACACACACACACACACACACACACACACACAGCCCCTAAACCTACCCATCACACACACACCCACACACACACCCCCTAAACCTACCCATCACACACACACACACCCACACACACAGCCCCTAAACCTACCCATCACACACACACACACCCACACACACAGCCCCTAAACCTACCCATCACACACACACCCACACACACAGCCCCTAAACCTACCCATCACACACACACACACCCACACACACAGCCCCTAAACCTACCCATCACACACACACCCACACACACAGCCCCTAAACCTACCCATCACACACACACCCACACACACAGCCCCTAAACCTACCCATCACACACACACACACACACACACACACACACCCTAAACCTACCCATCACACACACACACACACAGATGCCCATATCGTGACGTCTGGACCTGGCGTAATGTCTCGGGGAACAGAAGGATAACCGCTCGTTGGATATGAGCTGCTCTGAGGTCTGGGATTAACATCGCGGTTTGACCAGCCGGGATTGGATTAGCGTGACCCGTCTGCAGATGAAGCGCGAGAGAGAGTGTTATAACAGCACATCTACAACGAGAACGACACGAGAATCACTCTCACAGCGCTTTTATTTCAGCTGATATGATAAATAATCTTGTTTCTTGTTTCTCACCCCATTGGCAGATCATTTTACCTGTTTAAAGTAAAAACTCACTTCATTTAGATTTGATTTTTAAGAAAACAAGAACAAATATCTCCTGTCGTTTCACTGATCTAGTAAATGCATCTTGATTTAAGAATTTGTAGATGTTTGGACTGGAAACAAGACAGAATGACTGAGTCAGAAGAGCATTTATAGCAGTGTGAGCTTCAACAACTCCAGAGACAAAGCTGTGCGTCCTTGGACTACTGTAGAGGAATAGATTGAATAGATGGAAGTGAGCGAGAGCGAGGCGAGGCGTTGTGCTGTGTGCGACTAAATATAGTGCTAAATAATAAATGAGCAGCAAATCCTCATATTAGACTGATAGTGAAGGGTCATGTGACACTGAAGACTGGAGTAATGATGATAAACTCAGCTTTGATCTCAGGAATAAATTACTTTACACTAAAAACTCAAATAACACCGATGATCTCTCCTGTTAGTGGGTGGGCTATATTAGGCAGCAAGTGAACATTTAGTCCTCAGAGTTGATGTGTGTGAAGCAGGAGAAATGGGCAAGCGTAAGGATCTGAGCGAGTTTGGCCAGATTGTGACGGCTAGACGACTGGGTCAGAGCATCTCCAAAACTGCAGCTCTTGTGGGCTGTTCCCGGTCTGCAGTGGTCAGTATCTATCAAAAGTGCTCCAAGGAAGGACCAGTGGAGAACCGGCCACAGGGTCATGGGCGGCCAAGGCTCATTGATGACCGTGGGGAGCGAAGGCTGGCCCGTGGGGTCCGATCAAACAGACGAGCTACTGGAGCTCACACTGCTCCAGAAGTTAATGCTGGTTCTGATAGAAAGCTGTCAGAATACACAGAGCAGCTCAGTTTTGTGGCTCAGGTGTGTGTTCCTCATCAGCGTGGATGATTTGGTGTGTGTGGTTTCAGGCTCAATCATGTGTTTCTTTAAAGTCACCATGAAATGAAAACTCACCCGGTTGTCGTGCCAATAAAGCTGAATTGATTTGAATTAAAGCTAGCGTGTGTAACTGACTGTCAAGGTCATGTGATCTTCTGAGCACATCAGCTGTGTGTTCACCCCTCCCCCGCCTGTCGGCATCCACGTGTGTGTGTGTGTGTGTTGTGTGTGTGTTACACTGCCCCCCCACACACTCTTCTCACGCAATCTCTCAATCCCAACATCACACACATGTCTGATTCTGATGCTCAAACACAGATGATCTCTCAAGTATAAATAAATACGTAAATGCAGCATTAAATAAATAAATGTAGAAATACGCAAATAAATGAATACATAAATATATGAAGAAATAAATATAGAAATACATACATAAATAAATGAATGAATAAATAATTAGATACTGAAATAAATGCATGCAGAAATGAAGAAATAAATAATTAAATTCAGAAATAAATAAATGCAGATATGCATTAATGAATGAATACAAATAAATAATTTTGTAAAAAGTATAATTTTTAATTGTGCTTTTTTTGTATCAGTTGTGTTGTACTATATTTTTTCAAAATGTATTTCTACATTTATTTATTTCTGTGTCATATGTTAATAAGGTAGGCGGGCCTATCCTCTCTCAATGCAGGATTGGTCAATTAGTCAGAACCGTTTCTTTGGAACAAGATGAGATATTTAGCCACCTTTTTTGACTAAATCAAGGTAAATAAGGCTAGAAATGGCACTAACACACACACACACACACACACACACGAGAGTTACGGGACTTGCCGTTTGTATGGGTGGCGCTGGCATCGTGTGTTTTTAGACAAGAGATCAACAATGTCACTAAAGAAGTGTGTGTGTGTGTGTGTGTGTGTGTGTGTGTGTGTGTGTGTGTGTGTGTGTGTGTGTGTGTGTGTGTGTGTGAGAGAGAGAGAGAGAGAGAGAGAGAGAGAGAGAGAGAGAGAGAGAGAGAGAGAGAGAGAGAGAGAGAGAGAGAGAGAGATAGATCAGCTTGTACAGCTTCTTAAATAACCCAGTATGAAGGGAACAGGAGATGCAGTTTCCGGAGTTCTGCAAGTGTGTGTGTGTGTGTGTGTGTGTGTGTGGTCCCAGTCATGAGTGGGAACCTCAGGCGGTGGGTGAAACTGCATCAGATGTGTGTGTTTTGTTGGTAATCGGCATGTAAGTGCATATAGTGTGATCAACACCAACGTATAGTGTGTGTGTGTGTGTGTGTGTGTGTGATGACCCTTGGGTAACACAATGCTCAGTGCATTTCTCTTGATTTATCAAGATTTCACAGGTATTCTTGTGTAAAACTCTGTAACTATATCTATATTTAATTACTTTATCTCTCGCTCTCAGACTGCCATCCGTCTGTTGTTCTTGTCCTAAGATCAGTCTCTCGGTTGGAGAGAGAGTGTGTGTGTCTGTGTGTGTTTGACAGTGAGTTCAGACGGTGTGTGTGTGTGTGTGTGTGTGTGTCTTCATTGAGCTGAGGACGTAAGTGCTCCTGTTAGATTTCACTGCTATTGCACTCCATCTCTCCCGGTTTTCATTTCTTTAATTGATATCAATCATCTCAGCCACAGCTGCCACCTCTGCTGACGTTAGGAGCACGAGAGCAGTGTGTGTGAGAGTCAGTGAGTGTGTGTGTGTGTGCTCAGTGACTTCATTAAAAGGAATGTTAAAGGAATGTTTTGGATCCAATATAACTTTTGTTTCGCTCTAACAATGGAAGTATAGATACAGGAAAGCACAGCTGTAGGTCCTACAGTGTTTGAGAAGATCACCGACTCCCATAGGAACTGATGATGCCGGTCGCAAAAATCAGGGTTTAACAACTTTAAAGAACCTATAAAAACTACTGAAGTGCTAAAAATCTGAGCTGCTCATTTCTGATTTTACTAGTAGCTGAATTACTGTAGGATTGTGCTTGACGTCATGGCACACGCGTGGCGTTTTACAGCGTGTTCATCGGTGTATGATCGGATCATGGGCTTTATTTCCATCAGCTCATGCTCTGAGATCCACATATCTTCCCGTTGGCGGTTCGCAGCATCTCCCTGGTGGTTGCCTTAAAGTTGAGTTTATTACAATAAAAAAACTGAGTTGATGCAATGAAGGAAATTGGTTTAATAAATAGAAACTCTAAATATTATCGTGTCTGAACCACCTAAAAGTTTGATAAATCATGAAAATAGCACAATTTGGCTGCGTTATCACAAATAAAACACACAATTACCCAATATGCTCACAAATTCTTTTAATAATATTTGAATAAAGGATGTTGATTCTCACAAATGTTCATTGTATTTACTCAGATTTTCAATTTCAATCATGAGCGTCGGAAGCAAATATAAAGTGGGCGGGTCCACTACTCGCTGATTTTTTTTTTTACTGGAGTAACGTTAGATGCCATATTTACATTAAATACAAATATACCGCCGTTTACTAAACGATTGATTGGGCCAGACTAAATTACTTAAATCAGTGAGTTATTAACCGTGGCTATAGAGTAGCGGTAAGAGAAGCATGGCATAAAGTTTAGACGCAAACCCATCAGAGGTTCGAATCCGCCTTTTGCCGAACTCGCTCTACTCCCTTTTCCCATCACACATCAGATCGGAAAGGCATTTATTTTGATAAGTGGAAATACTGCATCTAATGTGTTTATCAAGGGTGTAACGATTTGTTTTAACAACGATTCGATTCGTATCATGATTTGAGGTTGTCGATACCATTTAACGACGATATTGGTTCACTTAGAACGATATGATCCGAAACGATTCAGTGACTTGAAATCGATTCAGTAACTTTTTAGATTAGATTTAGATTAAAAAAAATTTAATCTGTGTGACTGTTTTATTTCAGTTGAATCAAATTGTTGTTAAAACGAATCGTTACACCCCTAGCGTTTAATAATAAGTGTTTATCGATTAGGGGTAAACAGGCATGAGCTGAGTAATGCTGCCTTCACGTGCTGTCGGAGGTTTCCCACTTCAGAAGTCGTTCAGGCGCTTTGATGTCGGAAAGAATGGAGGACGCCAGGCTCAGACTTTTGTGCGTCTTGGGAAAATGTTATATTAACACTATAACCATTTCAGTCATTTCCCGGTCCCAGAAAATCATAATCACTGGCAAACACAGCTGCACAACACGAAAGCATATCGTTTATAATCACATTCACAATAAAGGCATAATGTGGACGAGATAAGGCTGCTTAAAGACTGAAAGGGCAATAGTTTTCAGCCATATGATCCTATTGTACAGCTGCTTTACCACACTATCTAGATCGTCAGCTTCCTCACTATTCTGGAAGGATGGTCAACATGCGATTTTCGATGTGTTTAAAATACACAATATGCTTCAAATGATTATTAATTTATGTAAATATGAACTACTTTAACGACAAGACAAGACAATGAAACTGTTGGGGAAAATAAACGAATAAAACACCTGCCACAGCAGAAATTCATCTCCCATCTGCCATTTTGAACGGTTATGCCACGCCCATCTCTGGAACTTGAGTATCAAAATTATTCCTGAACGTCCCAGTGGTAAACACGACCTCAGAGCGCGCTCATGTGCCATTTTTACCTCGGAAGCTCATATTTACGATAATTTCGATAACACGAGAAGAGATAATGTTAGAGACAATAAAAGTGAGTTTCTCCAATATCATTGGTCGTAAAAAGTGGGTGAGTCTTGTCCCACACACACACACACACACACACACACACACACACGCGCACACACACACACACACACACACACACACACACACACACACACACACACACACACACACACACACACACACACACACACACACACACACACACAATGGTTCCGACGCCCATGATTTCAGTGAACTTACAATTTTAAGGCAACCAGGTGACTTGTTTTTTAAATATTTTTTTTACGGTGTGTGAGTTTAGGTCTGCTGTTAGCGTTCAGCCGTGTGTTTTTTTCACTCCCATCATCCGGCTCTTCCGGCATGGGAAGTGTTGCCGGAGACGCGTCAGGAAATGACGCTGGTGTGGTGGAGCGGAAGTAAGCTCAAGGTCGCGTGGACGGAGAACAGGAAACTTTCCCCTTTTCAGGAAGTGTTGTGGAGGAAGTCGTGCAGCTGCGGGCCGGCTGTTTGTCTGATGATGCTCCGAACACAACGCTCCAGCTACACACTCATGACTAGGGCTCCATTCGACCAAAAATAAAAACCTTGATTAAAGGGATAGTTCAGCCAGTAATGAGCCTGATGTTGATCTGCTGACCCCAGGGCATCCACATGTAGGTGTGTGTGTTTCTTCAGGAGAACACAAATGAAGATTTTTAACTCAACCGCTGCTGTGTGTCGGTCATATAATGATGTGAATGGGGAACAATTCTATGAGAGTTAAAAACACACGCTTAGACAACACACACACACACCCTGCTGCTCGTGACGACACACTGATGTCTGAAGACACGAACCGATCGGTTTCTGAGAGAAACACAACAGTATTTGTGTTATTTTTACCTCATATCAGGCGAATCTCATCTAGTGTTCCCGTCCGCTATTACTGCCGTCTGATGAGGTCAAACGGACCCGATCATAGATATATATTATGTAGATTCCTCATTCGGCCGATCCGAACAGACACCAGTGAGGAATCTAAATATATAAATATATATATATATATCTATGATCGCACCAGTTTTGACAGATCTGTTCGTGTCTTAAGACATCAGTGTGTCGTCACGAGCAGCAGGTGTGTGTGTGTGTGTGTTGTCTAAGCATGTGTTTTTAACTCTCATAGAATTGTTCCCCATTCACATCATAATATGACCGACACACAGCAGCGGTTGAGTTAAACATCTTCATTTGTGTTCTCCTGAAGAAACACACACACCGACGTGTGGATGCCCTGGGGTCAGCAGATCAACATCACGCTCATTACTGGCTGAACTATCCCTTTAATTTAACATTTTACCTTGATTATGAATAATGAACGATTAATTTGCTTTGCTTTTTTGTTGCTTTTTTGGCCCTCATAAGGGTTTTATTGTAAATATTTTTACTATTAAAGGTGGAATTTCTTTTCCTAATGGAAAAGTGCATTTCTTTGTGATTTTAAAACACTTGAAGGAAAGTGTTCAGCAGTTATTGTCTATGGGCAGATTATTTCTGCTTGTTCTACGTCAGATACAGATAAATGAACACAGTAGATCTTCATTACATTATTTGATTTGCATTAATGAGAGCGTGATTGTGTGTGTGAATAACTCATACCGTTTCTATTCATTATGAAGCTGTGGTTTGGACTTCGAAGGTATTAAAATATATGCCGATGATGGTTGAGTTTCTAAGCTACTTTAGTGCCTTTACTAGTTTAGCCACAGGACAGTGTTGGTCTGCGTTTCTGCCGATCTTCATGTGATGCACGAGCTTCTGTCTGAGAGTTCGTTTGTCACAATAAATCAGGCATTAGTTCAACATAATACACATCTGATGGTCTAAAATCGCTTTAATGTTCAAACTGGCAGGCCTTTAAACACATACGAATGTTAAAGCTTTGTGAGGACGCAGGTGAAAGGGGTCTGCCTTCAGGGCGCTGAACGGATTTCTGAAAGTTTGCCGTATGGTTGTTTATGAATAGTGCACAATCGCTTTAAATGTTCGATCTGGCAAGCCTTTAAACCAGTTACTTTAATGAGGATGAAAGTGAATGCGATCTGGCATTGGGGCGTTCGCGCGCCGTGTATGTGTCTGTGTGTGTGTGTGTGCCCTCGATGTGACTGAAGAGGCAGAGTCACGTGACTAAAACCCAAATAACCCACATGGGAAAAATACGTTGGTTAGAAGTTCTGATTTTCGGTTTCGATTATTTTCCGATTAATCGTACAGCCCTACTCATCATGACTTGCACTTGTTAAACTACAGGTGTGTGTGAGTCTTTATAAATATGTGTGTGTGTGTGTGTGTGTGTGTGTGTGACGGTGTTTGGTCCCTCTCTGTGCTTCTCAGGTGAATCCACATTCCTCACGCGTTCAGGATGAGCTGCAGTGTGTGAAGTTGGTTAATAAATGTCCAGACACACAGAGGAGTTTCCTGGTGTTTGTGAACCGCTGGCTCGAGAGGGGCTTGTTCGATGATGTCACATGATTAAAATGGAGAGAACGGAGAGAGAAGAGCTTGTGAAAGAGTAAACCTGTGCAGACATCGCCAGCACTTCCAGAGTTTAGGAGCTAAATAGGAAAAGGATCGACCGCCTGCAGTTGATTTAGATATTCTAGGTATGATCAACTGGCCAGAGTTTAGAGACCGCAATAGACGTGATGGAGTATAATGTGTTAAGAGCTCGCTTAAGTACTGGAGCTAAACCATTTAGTGCTTTGAGTAATTAGCCGGATTTTAAAATGTCTGCGATGTTTAATAGGGAGCCAGTGCAGTGTGAGTGACGGGTGGCCCCGCCCTCGTCGTCAAAGAAGAGATGACGTTATTCTGACTCAAGATTATTAACACAATAATCATTTAAAATAAACACTGCACTTCCTTAACACACAAAAACTGCCAACATTGAGTTCATGTTGAGTTTAAAGGAGGTTTCTAACAATCTGGGCTCCGTTCCTAATCCTTTATGTTGAACTTCAGTTGCATCAGTTTCTGATGCGCTTCAAACCGCATTAATCATGAGCAGTATTTCCCCCGTGGAAGAAACAGTTGTCAGATTTTGCTGAGAAACATGAAGAGCCTCGGCGCCCCTGATCTGTTAGAAAACACAGTGATCTGATTTATGACACTAAACGCTTCTCGTCTGAGCGATTTATGAACGATCACAAAGCCTGTTAATATAAACCTCTAATCAACGGGCTGATCAGAGAGCCTCGCGTTCCAGAAGTGCTTCAGAGTTTCCCACCGTGTGCAGAAAAGAGATGAAACCATCCAGCTCTTGAAGGATTACACTTCAGAACACAGATGAAGTGCTGTAATTATTGTTGTGGATGATAATCTCTCATCTAAGAAACTCATTCTGTGAATGTGAACATCTGTCTTTAACTCTTCCTTGGGATGTCCCCCTGTCAGATCTTCAGGAGCTTAGTGTTACCGGGTTAGTTCAGCCTAAAGTGAACTGTCTGTCATTAACTCCTCTCCCTAATGTCGCTCCACACCCGTCAGACCTCCGCTCATCTTCACACACAGTTTAAGATACTTTATATTTAGTCCGAGAGCGTATGCAAGTGTATGCACACTATACTGTCCATGTCCAGAAAGGGAATAAAAACATCATCACAGTAGTCCATATGAGACATCAGTGGGTTAATTAGAGTCTCTTGAAGCATCCAAAATACATTTGGGTCCAAAAATAACAAAAACTACGACTTTATTCAGCATTGGCTTCTCTTCCGCGTTTGTGTTCAATCCTCAGATAAAGATTCAAACGGTTATGATGCGCACGCTCTCTTCAGAGAGTGAACAACGCAGATCAACAAATGAATATTATTTTAATATTAACGGTTCACCGCCTGCCGACAGGCTTACGTTTTGGTAGCCCGTCTGGAAAACACACAGCTCTGGGATGTTGGGCTTTGCGAGCTCTGGCCCATAACATGTCCAAGTCTGATCCCGAATCGCAATGAACCAACTAATAAAGGATTCTCCAGCCTGTGACAGCGTGCGGAGGTATGTTCTGTTAGACACACATAATCAACACAATCTGTAACAATGCAATACCATCACATATAAAAAGACGTGTTACTCACGTAAGTGTGTTGCACCATTCCTGTCGGACCGATACAGAAGCTCGGCGTTGTGTTTTAATCTCAGTATGTCTGCAGATCCAGTGTCTTGTCTACAAGCGATTATCTTGATATCTTCGGCGTGTTTATTGCTCGTTTAGCTGCACGAGTCAGTGGGCGGGGTTACAGAAGCAGGTGTGCGGGGTTACATAAGCAGGTGGGTGGAGCTACAGAGGTAGGCGTACACATTTATCGGTAGAGGCGGAGTTTCCTCTTCTTATACGTCATTGATTTGAGAGCCTCGTTTTCTGGGCCTGGTGTCTATAAAAGCTTTTCTTTGACTTTGAAGGACGTTTTCATCTCTGAAACCTACAGGATAATCTTATATGACCATGACCTTTAATATATCAGAGGCTCAAGGGAAAGCTGATTTCTCAATTCATCACCTCTTTAATTTAATTCTTATTGGTGTTTTAAGCGTCCCATTGTTTTTTGCTCTTGAGCTGTATGTGGATCACAAGTGCCCAAAACTTGTTCACATCTTTTTGTTTTTAAGATGAAAGATTGACAGGCTTTGCTGCACTTCTATGCCCTTCAGGCGACTATAAATTATGAAAACTATGAATTAATATTCAATAATATTATCAATATCGACTGCACTGGCACTATCAGATCAAATAATGCTTCACAGCTGAAATCGAATGTTTCATGTTTGATGATTTTTCAAACGGCATCACTGTTATCTTCCTGCTTTGAGTCAATCTGTAGAAATAAATCTGATTAACATATAGATGACACTCTGTGCTCTGACTCTGGGTCAGTCAGGCTTATGCAACAGCAGGACACTCTCATACACACACACACACACACACACACACACAGACGTAGACAGAAGAGCCCGTGGTGTGGACGTCTCACACACACACACACACACACAGACGCAGACAGAAGAGCCCGTGGTGTGGACGTCACACACACACACGCACACACACACACACACACACACACACACACACAGAAGAGCCCCTGCGGTGAGATGTGTGTGGTCAGAAGTCTTCAGTGTGTCGAGCGAGGGCTCGTTAGTGCAGCTCTGGGGCCGCGGTTGAATAGACTTCATCACAAAGAGCAAATTGAGTCTTTGTTCAGTCGCAGCTTGTCCTCCTGTGGGCCACCGTACATCCGCGTCCCGGAGGACTTTGGTCTCCGCTGGGTTTCAGCTCTGGATCTTCATCAGGACGGGACAGTCTCAGCGAACCTACAGTGACAGATTATGGATCATTCCCAGCTTTGAGTTCTGCGTTATATAGATCATCTCAAAGACTTCTGCTTTGTTCTGCACTCTCTTGTCAAGTCATATTTATATAACATTTCATACAATGCAGAAGGAGCTACACACACACACACACACACACACACACGCACACTTCACACTTCCACACCATACTTCTAGACAGGCTGGAAAACTGGGTCGGGCTTTCTGGGATGGTCCTCAGATGGTTCAGGTCTTAGAAGGGAGAGGTTATTATGTGAGTATAGGAGACCATAAGTCTGAGTGGACGTCCATGACATGCGGAGTCCCACAAGGGTCAATTCTAGCACCACTCCTGTTTAACCTGTATATGCTGCCACTGAGCCAAATAATGAAGAAGAACAATATTGCTTACCACAGCTCTGCTGATGACACCCAGCTCTACTTAGCACTGTCACCTAATGACTACAGCCCCATTGACTCGCTGTGCAAATGCATTGATGAAGTTAACGACTGGATGTGCCAAAACTATCTTCAGTTAAACAAAGACAAAACCGAAATCACTACATTTGGAAACAAAGATGAAATTCTCAAGGTGAACGCGTATCTCGAGGCTAAAGGTCTGATAACAAAAAATCAAGTCAGGAATCTTGGTGTGATTTTGGAGTCAGACCTGAGTTTCAGTAGTCATGTCAAAGCAATAACTAAATCAGCTTACTATCATCTGAAAAATATTGCAAGGATTAGATGTTTTGTCTCCAGGCAAGACTTAGAGAAACTCGTTCATGCTTTCATCACCAGTAGGGTGGACTATTGTAATGGCCTTCTCACCGGCCTTCCCAAAAAGACCATTAGACAGCTGCAGCTCATACAGAACGCTGCTGCCAGGATTGTGAGCAGAACCAGAAAATATGACCATATCACACCAGTCCTCAGGTCTTTACACTGGCTTCCAGTTACATCTAGGATCGATTTTAAAGTACTATTACTTGTTTATAAATCACTCAATGAGCTAGGACCTCAATACATCGCAGATATGCTGATTAAATACAAACCCAACAGATCACTCAGATCAGCAGGATCAAGTCAGTTAGAAATAC